>NC_034409.1:67496514-67645770 GCF_002078875.1 Numida meleagris | reverse complement strand
TTTTTTTTTTTTTTTTCTTTTGGGCCTGTCCCCCCTTGTCACAGACGCAGACCCTTAGACAATACCGTGACAATATCACATCAGGATCTTTCAGTGTTCATTGCAAGAGTTTCTCTAGGAGAGGGCTCAGATATTCCTAGTACTCTATGCAGAAGTCCTGGAGAGGCAGGGATCCAAACCAGCACAGTCCTGAAAGTGTTAAAAAATTGCTTATCTCAGCCTGGAATCCCCACTCACAATTCTTGCACACAGCCTCCAACTCAAGTGACACCACTAAAAACACCTGCTCCTGTATCATTACACCTTCCCAAGGTGCAAAGACTGCTTCTGAGGCCCTGAAGTAACCACTTAGTGAGGATTTCCTGCATCTACTCCACAGGGTGGCAACTGAGTGTAGTGAAGCAGAAAGCACACTCCATAGCCAGGCAACTGTCTTGCTTTCAGTCACAGAGGCTGCTGCATTTCACACTGATGAAGGTGGCACATAAACTGAGCTTGTATTTTTATATCGGCTGTGACCCTGATTCTCAGCGGGGGCTCAGGCAAACCTAGCACATAATCCTCCTTCTCTGGATAATTTTCTCTTTAGTGGCACATTAGTATCATCCTAATAAGGTTTGTGGGATTTAGGCAGAAGATTTTTCTTCTCCTTGAGAAAAGCTGAGTGATGTGGCATGGTTAGCTGGTTGTCGCAGACCCCTGTGCTGTGTTTAGAGCTCCCCAAGACAGAAGAGGATGCTTCCTCTGACTATGATCAGGGATAAAAGCAGCCAAGTGAAGTTCCTCTTTCACCCCCTACAAGACACTGTTAGATCACCTGTCCATGGTGAGGAGGAGAAAGGCGAGCAGGAGCTGAGCACAGCCCTTTCCTTGCAGGCTGCCTGCACATACCATCCACCTCCAGCTGGGGCTGCAGGTTAGGGTGCATGGGAGGGAGCAGGAAGGGACACAACTCTTTTGGTCCTTCCTAATGCAGGTGAGCAGTCAACAGGAATCATGCCCAAGATTTATGTGGCCACCGCATTCCCAATGTGCACAAGGGCTTCCTGTAGCCCTCCTGATGCAGTTTTTCTCCTCCAGCTATCTCCCCTGCCTCAAAGGGCTGCATGGATCTGCTGTGTTCTTGCTCTTTGATCACATCAGTACTGTCAGCCCTCAGGCCAGCACTTGTCATGCTGTTAGCAGGCACAACAGGAAAATGATACAGATGATATGTCAAATGAACACAGAGCCACAGTCCAATCGCTTTCACACGTGGAGGAGGTGACATCAAAAAGCAATAGGCTCAAAGCATTAAAATCATTCAAGATTTTTCCAGACTTCTTCAAATATTTGTTTCTCTGTTACAGGGAAAGTAAGGTGCCTAAGTTCTCAGCTTGTCAATTGATTCTCAAAAATGTGCTAGATTGATACACTGGTTTATTTGTAGTTCTGGAGACAGAGCATCTAGAAGATCATTTTTTTAGTAAATATCACTCCCAAGTCATCCTGTCACTAAAGTTATAAAAAGGAAAAATTTCTACAAGACTTTCTAGTCAGTCTACAGCCCCATATCTTGTCAGCAGGCCTCTATTTATTAGATTTCTTCTTTTATTTTAGTATATTAGTTATCACAATGTATTCATTTAATCTATTTTTCAGTATTACCCGATAATACCAAAGGGCAGGATTTACAGCCTTGACTGTTATCACTTGAGCATTCAGAAATCCTCAGAGGGGACAAAAATCTTAGTCTGACTCTTCTGCTATTTACAGCTACAGCAAAGAAATCCAAGAGCCATAAAATTACCTGCCAACAGTTCAATTTCTTGGAAGATTTCTGAGTTGGAAAATTTAGTTATTTACCTAATAAAAAATTATCTCTGTCCAAGGAGTGTGGAAATAGGCAGGAAAGCTGGGGCTGGCTGGCCCTGCTTGCCTACAAAGGGACCTGCTGCTTTAGAAATGCAGGAATGTACAAGACTAAGAGCAGAGGCTTTAAGTACTGA
This sequence comes from Numida meleagris, assembly GCF_002078875.1. Classification (NCBI taxonomy): domain Eukaryota; kingdom Metazoa; phylum Chordata; class Aves; order Galliformes; family Numididae; genus Numida; species Numida meleagris. Next base: position 67,643,782 of record NC_034409.1, on the reverse strand, counting down.
GAGTGGGAGAGAGCAGATCCTGAGGCTTGAAAATATCACGTGGAATGGCTACAGGAACTATTTCATCGTGTAATGCTGCACTATCCACAGGAAAACTGCAAGAGGGTGTATAGCCCAGCAAAACATTGCCAGTAAGAGTGGGCTAGGTGTGCTGATGAAAAACTCAATGCCAACACCTGTCTTGCAGGATGAGAGCCTACATGTTACCTTACTTCTGACCTCCTCCCAGACAACACACAAAGAACTGAAAGACTCAAAGAATAAGAGCACCTGTGCAGGAGACTGTCTTGGTACACTGGATTAAAAGTGTGTGTCAGCTCATTCTGGTAAGGAAACAAGAAAAAAAAAAAAAACCTTTTATGTAAGTCTTGAGAAATTAAGAAGAAAGGAGAAAAAAAAAAAAGGAGAGAGGAGTGAGGGACAAAGACAAAACAAAAAAAAAGTGATGAAAGGCAGAACTCCAGGGAGGTATGGGTTGGTATACTTACTATACACATGCAACATGAGGATGATATGGAACATCCTCACATTCACAGGAACCCCACAAAGCAGACCTGGGATCCCTAATTGCTGCTTTCAGGAAGTTGATCTACAGCCACTCACACATGTTCAGATCTGAATTTTAGAAGGGAGTGTAGAAAAAGTGCTGAAAAAGACACTTGTGTGTGTGTACTTCTGTGTGTGGTGTCAGTCTGAGCAGACCACCCTTGCAATAGCCTACCATAACCTACAGGCAATTTGGACCTGTGAGCAGCTTTGATTTCATGAGGATGTTCCAAGGATACACCAAAATAACACTTTCGCTACTGTTTCTTCCACTTCTACCAGCCCAACCTAAACAGGGAAGGAAACACAAAGGCATAAATGCCCTTTGAAACAATGGAACCCCCAGCTGTCACATACCTGCTTTTAAGGACAGTTTGAGAGCAAAGGCGGGCTGCTCTAGTTCACCTCTTTCTGCTCCTGCCCCAGCCCCATATAAGGTGCTTCTCACTGGCAGAAGGTGCTGATGTGAATGAGCGTTCCACAGAAAGCAGTTTTCTCTACAGAGATCTGCACCACTCTGCGTAGGCTCTGGCAAGGGTAATGCTGGCTGTCAGAAACCAGGAGCCACAAGAAGGCTTGCCACATTTGATGAATGCCCAGGCAGTTATCACCAAGTCAACATCTGTGTTCTAAACAGCCAAAAAAAATAAGCTGGCTGAGCACAACTACCAAGTTTGGATTTGGACCAGCAGAACTCATTGTGTCTGCAGCACCAGGGTGCAGTGCTTCCTTGGAAACACCATGGCAAGGAGAGTGGCTGCAGGGAAATGAAGCTGTGCATAACCCAGGGGTGAATAGATGTGAAAATGTTTTATTTTCATGCTGTGAAACATTTGATTTTATTAAAGATGGCAGCTAATTTAGGAACTGGAAGGAGGCAAATTACAGTTCTGGTCACAAAATAAATCATTCCAGGACTATCTACAGCAGACTAGTCATGGTGTGCTACAAATAAATGGATGTTATGAACAAGAGAACATGCCTTATGTAGATTGAGAAAACTGAAATATGAATATGGAGACCCAGAAGAAATCCATATGTAAGTAAAATAAAAAAGTTATTCATGATGAAAAGCAGTAAATAGAGGAAAATTGAATGAAAATCCAAAGTAGAAAACAGAAAACAATTTAAAAACATAGTTAGAGCAACAATCACACCAGGCACATTGGGAGATGTGTGCTGTCAGAAATACATCTGAATCAGAAAACCAGGCATGATAGAACATTTGCAGAAGGCAAAACCTCTTAGTGTCAGAAAATTTGGGATCTGTTGTTCCTACACCTAAATCTGTATCATGTTGCCACATGTGATCATGGTAGCAATGGGTTGACAGTTGGACTAGACGATCTTAGTGGACTTTTCCAACCTTAATGATTCTACAATGCTATGATTCTATGATCTGGGGCCTCCTGTGCCTCTGCAGAGTAGACTAAGCTCATGCAGTGAGATCGACAGCCACAGAAGTGCATGTGACCAAACAAGGTATTGCTACCAGATGCTGCTTCTGGACAGCTGCTACCAGCTGAGCTGGAGGCCCCATCAGCAGCCGCCCATCCCATGAGGGGTGCCAGCAGCACGAGTTTGTGATCTCTGAATCAGGGACAAGGCCTGGCGATGGACCAGCCAGGCCATCAGACTGTCAGCACTGCACACGCCTCTCCTATGGCCTTCACATCAGCATGCCACAGCTGGCATCTGGCCTTTTTACAGAGCAGGAAAACATTGCTTTAAAATGTAAGCCATACTTGATGTGGATACGAACAACAGCAATTAAAAAAGAAAAGGAATAAAATAGGAAACCAAAAATGAAAGAAACTATCTCTGTATAAGAACTGAGCTGTAGACTCTCAAGCTAAATTAAAGGTAGGTCAAGATAGATTGAGATAGATCACCTCAGTTTCATAGTGGCTGTAAGAGAGAGAATGAGCACATGTCTTTCCTCACTTCCTTCAAAGTTAGTTAAAATCAAACAAAAATATAGCTACTTCCACTGATTTTCCCTTAAGCTCTTCATGGGAATAGGACTTTCATCTTATCTTGTGACTCATCTTTTCTTGCTCTTAAAAAATAATTTCAGCGGCACTTAAATGTATGTGTTGTTTTCAAGTGTTTGACATTTCTGAGCCTGTCACTAGGAGACCACCTCTGTGACAATGGGGTCTCTCTCCTGAGCCTGTCCCAAGTCAGCCTCAGCTGCTGACCAAAGCTGGAGCCAAAGCTGAGAGGCCAGCTTAATGTGGAGAAGGACAAAAGAAAACACTAAGTGTGAGTCTTTACTGCTTTGTTTCTTCTAGGACATACTTGGACAGCCAAAAGGCCTAGCTTCCTGACACTTCCCGTCTGTTTTTCATGAAAAAAAAAAAAAAAAAAACATGCTGCTAATTAGCCAAAAACATGCTTTTCTCCAAACCAAGGTAGCATGATCATCCATTGCTCTTGCTTCACACAGTTCACTGATACTGTTCTTCCCATTAGTCTTGTACACATCTGCCCCATACAGAACAATATCTCTTGGCACAGTTTTTCCCCTTGCATTTTCACCCACGCCCTTTGTCAGAGCACCTGTAATTTTTGTATTTGCAAACACATGCATCCTAGGTCCTGTTTCCTGGCCACTACTGTGCATGTCAACAGCATGACTGCTCAGGGAAACCCACTGTATTCTCACATCAAAGTCAACTACCAGCTGCAGTTACAACTGCACACTGCAAGAGATTACCTTAATCTATTAGGACATACTAGATGAATACTGGTGCAGTCCTTGCATAACTAATTGCTCTGCAGTGGTCATCTTAAGCGCTGCAAGAAGAGCTTCTCTTTTGTGATAGTTCATTTTTTATTACTGTTTACACTTTGGAGTCACTGCTAATGTGCATTCTGCAAATATCTGAATGTACCATGTTCTGCCAATACATACCATACGCTAACAGACCATACAAGCAATTTTTTTTTTTTCTTTTGAGGTAGAAAGTATAATTATCTAATTAGAGACAGTATGTATGATTGCACAGCTTAATCTACTCTCAGTATCCAAGCAAGACCTTACAGTACCTCAGGACCATGAACAGAAAGACCCCCAAGTTTAGGAGTGCAGGTATGGCCCTCCATGCTGATATCATAGCACATCACATCATATCATGCAATTGTCAGAAGTCAGTCTTCAAAGCAAAAATAGTAAAAACTCAAGCAATCTACCACTCTTTTCTCCCACACAGACCTCAAACTACTTCACTGCATTCTATAAATTATCTGGTTCTCATACTCAAATATGGAGGAGAGATTTGCAGATGCTTTTTGGTTCACTCATGCCTACCATAACAAGTGGCAACAATTTTCTTCACATTTGAAAAGCAGAAACTAAAAGCATTATCCATCTCCAAAACCTTCTTTCAACAGATGGGCCCGTAGGCTACATCCATACCAATAAACTATGCCCAGTGATTTCCCACTGGTCATGCCCACATCTTCATGAACAAAATCCTACCCAAAACAAGAGACTGACATACAAAGTGCTTTTGGGAACGATCCATGTGTTGTCCTCATTCCTAAACTGTGCCTGGCAACCATTTGGGAGGGCCCCAGCTGGCAAAGGCACAGGATCGTACTGACAGCTTGCTAGTATGAGTGATGGTGTTCCTGTGTATGGGAGCCAATCCAGGCACCATGGAGCTTACTAGCACAGAGGGAGCCATAAAGTCTCTGGCAATGAAAAACAGCAGATCAAAACTCATCCCCATTTCTCCAGCGTGGGAATCCACTGAGAACAACCCAAACCACTAGGAGCCACTCTGTCATGCTACATTGAAACCCATCTCACCCTACTGAAACAAATGATCTTACTGTGGCATCCATTGCTATCCACTATCAATCCATTGCTTGGCTGCCAAATAGCTCAAATGTGTTTAGACAAAAAGCTTTTTGCATGCCCTTGTAAGTATTGTACAAACTTCCCACTGGTATTGAGATGTCAGCCAGTATCAATAGTTGTGGATAATGGTTACATTAACCAGTTGCATGGGATTTGCCCTTCCAGACCCCTGCATTTGCTAATATATCTAGCTTTTGCAGAATGATGCACGAGCTCTGTAGAGGATAGTTCCTTTTTTTCAGGAAAACAAAACATCATCCCCAAAACCAGCTGTGTTATTTTTAGTTATTTCAGAAGCATTTTTTTTTTTTTGAGAGCTTTAGTAGAAGCTGTCCAAAAGTGTTCTTAAAAAGAGTAAAGCAGATATCTGCTGAAAACCAGGTCCTACCAATGCCCTAGGCTGAATTTGGAAGCCGCCCAGAATGTAGCTAAACCACCACCGGACATTTTGAAAACCCAGACTTTAATCTTTTGCTATTGTAAAAAAATGATTGTGTTTACTATCCAGATACTTGGATCTGGAAAAAAGGCATGTTAACAGAGAGTATCAATAAATTTCAGCTCTTGGTTCTGCTGCTGATTTCTATTTCGTATAATCTTCTCCATCTCTGCTCAGGTAGTACCTGAGTACAGTTAAATCTTACACTGGAAGCCTGTCTTTGAAGATTAAATACATATCAACAAACAAATTAAAAATAATAAACTGAAGTTAATAACATTATGAAATGCTTACAATGATATGAATAATTCCCTGAAATTTTAACAGAAAGGTAAATGACTAGCAAGATTTTCCAGCATATGTTTCTTGGCAGATTCATTTCTGTTCTTTCCAAATCAAACTGAAGCAGAGTTTCTAATTCTCTTGCCTTTAGATTTCTGGTGAACTGAGGTTGAACTTGACTTACATTTTTACTAATCCTGTGTAATTTTTCCAGAAATCCTGCTACTCTTTAAATCCAAGCCGTCTGTCTACAAGTTGCTTTAGCACAGAGGTGAACTTTTCCCTTTGCACCTCAGATTTGTACAGTTCATTATCTGAAATCAGTTCATATTCTGTTTCACTACATACATGCAAAAAGGTTTGTGTACTACTGGAAATTGACCAAAATATGAACACATTCCTCCTAATTGCTCTTCATCTTGAGAAAGACTTCAACAATTTTATTTCTTTATGAGAAGCGGAAGAAAACATTACTCTGGCAAGTCATTAAATAGCAAATGCCCAGCTCTCTAAGAAAGGTGCAAAAATGTCCATCTTTTTTCCTCTACAACAAGGAACGTTTCCTTCTTTTCTTTCTGAAACTTTGTTTGGTGAAACTTTTAGTTTTAACTCGACTCAAGCACCATTTTCAAGACAGAGACACATCTGAGAATATACACAGGGAACAGGAGCCAAGCAAGAGCCTTGGAAACACAGTACTTCCAACATAGAAATGAGACTTAGGCAGACCATAATTGATCCATAATTGTCCGTTAGCAAGGCTAAAGCATAAGCAAATGACAGCAGGGAAATCTGTTAATGAAAAAAAGAGGGAGTAGGTAAGAGGAAAACTAACAAATATCTAAAGATCTTGTCAAAATTGCTGCTGATGATGCAAAGAATTGAACGTGAGGCTCTTGCTGTATGGAGGGGGCCAGGGAGGCCAAACTGCTCAAGCAAGTGCCATCAGTTGTTGGTTACTCAATATTTCAACAGCTAGAGGATAAATTATGATCTTGTTTGAACCTGAACCAAGCAAAGATTATTTCAGGCCAGAAAATCTGTAACATGAGATAAAAAAAAAATGGATACAAATGTCAAACCACTTCATTTACTAACATGGCTGAATACTTCATTAACAGACTCATCTGCTGTGCAGGTAACTTTCCAAACCTTGTATATGTAAGCAAATCAATTCCACTATTCCAAATTTATGCTGGGGATTGTTTATTTAACAACTTCCATAAACTTTGTCTTCATTAGCCTCCAGACATTACCCTGCTGGATCCAGAGACTATAAATCATTTCTACAGCATGATAAAGTTATGTTCTTTTACCTGAGGGCTTTGCAGCTTTCCTATCTGGGTGGTGATCAAAATTTAAGGCCCTTATAGAGGTACGCAAGAGAGAAGGAAGACTCTACTTCTTTTTGTGTACCTGTATCCCTGTTTACAAAATTTTGTCATCTAACATATGTATGATAAACTGATGATTTCTGCATACACACAGGATAATTCCATGGCCAGGAAATAGCATTTCCCAAGGAAATCCCTTTTTCCTCTGGGATATACCCTTACTCCTCTCTGTTCAGGTTACACTGCTCCTCCTTCATCCATGCTAAGCCCGGAGAAGAACTCCCTACTCATAAAGGGAAATTTCAGTACCATACCCATAACAGGTTACTGCTTTTCCTTTTACTGCACCATGGAGAACACCAATGGGACCTGTAGATCACCCTCTGTATTTTGACATGGCTCCTGGAGCAGCTGTTCCAGTGAGGTGACCTGCGACATCTCTGTCAGACACACTGCTTTAGGGGTGTCTTAGTAGAAGACACATGCTGGTTCACAGTCACATCACTCTTGATACCAACTGATAATAGGGTTTATTTACAAGGCTTCCTTCTGCCACTGTTCATAGAGTATTTTAGATCAGGTACCTTACTCTGTTCAGTGGTTCTGTACTGCTGTCTGTAAATACTGGAGACGGACAGCCTGTGCCAGGCATTTGTGGAAGTTGCATAATACTTGTTTCCACTTTCTAAATATATCTGCCCTGAGCTCTGCTTGATACCAGCAGGGTTTGGAAAATTAAGACCAGGAGATTTATCAACTCAGAACTGCACATGCTTTTATAAATATTAAGTTTTATAAGAGCAGTTACATAGCAATTAATACTATAATATATAATATGTAGTTATACAGCATTAATACCCATCTGGATTATGAATAAATACCAGTATTTGTCAGAAGCATGACATTGTCATCATCTTCACTTAGATGAAACACTGCTAAACCTTGATATTTACATTTGATTTGATTCAGAGCCTTCTTACAAGTAGGTGCTTGTAGAAATACCAGTGAAATTTCTTGCAGGAACAGTCAGTGTGTTACATCAAGCTAAGGTTATAAATTTATCCAAGCTTTCCAGTCATTCTTTCTCCCCCCTTAAAATATTCAAAATTTCTAGTCAGAAAGACTGAGTAAATGTTAATAAAAGTACATCCAAAAGAACTGCATTCAAAGAACTCTTAAGTCATGACGCTGGGCACTTCAGACTTTTAGAAGATACAAGAATTATGTTTATCCATGTAACTTCACTTCCCATCTCATTTCACTTCCCTTGTTTGTAGTGAGTCGGATAATTTTTACTTTTTTTTGTTCCAAACATAAACTTCTGCTTTGTACACTGACTAAATAGTTATTTTTATTTCTTTTTTATTTATTTATTCAGTGCAGTTGCCCTGAGCTAACTAAAGTTCATACCATCAAGATATGCACTTGGTGAAAAAGTATTTGCTCTCTCCAGGCTACTTCTGCAGCATTTTCCCTATAGCATCTGCCTCAGTGTGTCAGATGTCTTTAACGCAGATGAGCAGTTTTAGCAGTGCCTGTGGGGGTCTAGGTGGAAACAAGCAGGAGGGAGCTGGGAGGATGCAAAGCCTGCAAGTGGGTAGGGAGAGGAGAGCAGGAGGTGAGCAGAGAGCACCACAAACAGCTGGGCTCAGGAGGGAAGAAGAAAGTGGAAACTCAGAAAGAAATGGAAAGGAGCAAGTACTCCAAAGGAAATGGAGTAAAAGAAGGCAAATAGAAGTTTTAAGTTTGATCCTCTGGGACTTTGTTTGTCTCAGAGTGATATTACTGACATCTCTGCAGCTCACAGCACAGTTCAGGTTGGGTGGGACATCTGGAGCTCTGTCCTGATTTCAAAGTTCAGGCACATTGCTTAGGTCTTGTCCATTCATATTCTGGGTGGAAATTGCCAAGGGTGGAAGCACCACAGCCTGCCTGGGTGCCTGGCCTAGTGTTAGACAACCTTCATAGTGAATTTTATTCTTTAAACTTAATGTTTCCTTTCTGCTACCTGTAGCTGTTGCCTTTCATGCTTTCAATGTGTACCTCTGAGAGGTGTCTAGCTCTGCTTTCAGTTGCCTTCCCAGCAGAAAGTTGAAGAGCACCATTAGTTGCCCCACAGACTTCCCTTGTTCAAGATCACAGAATCACTGAATCACTGAATTGGAAGGGACCTCCAGAGATCATCTAAAGCTAGACCTGCTAAAGCAGGTTCTCTACAGTGGGTTACACAGGAAAGCATCCAGACGGGCCTTGAATATCTCCAGAAAAGGAAACTCTGAAATCTCTCTGGGCAGTCTGTTCCAGTAACAAAGCAGAGATGAACAGCTGCCCCCATTCTCTTTGGGTGCCCTGCACTCTCACCCCACTGCAATGGTCTTACTCCAATTTTCCGGTTTCTGTTGTACAAGGGGTTCAAAGCTGGACACAGTATTCCAAGTGCAGACTCACAATCACCTCATTTGGCGAAATTCCCCTCCCACATCCTCCTGGCTATGCCATGTAATGAGAGGTCATCATCAGAGGCACGTGCTGGTGACTTAACACTCAAATTGCTGTCCACTTGCTCAGACCCTTTTGCTACAGAGGCTTTGCTCTAGTCTGCTGGAATCTGTCCCACTTGGAAAACTTTGCTTTTGTCTTTATCAGCCGTGAACTTTGCTGATGGCTGATATCTCCAACAATTATTCATCCAGACAGTTAATAATTCCAAGAGCTAAATCACGTTTGACAGGCCACATGTAATCTAAGCCAAAAGTGGCATGTCACTCAGTGAACCTAAGGCCATACCACTGTCACTCATAATTTCCTTTTGTTGTCATGTTTTTGTCATTTGCCTGTCCCCAGACACATCTAGTATGTCTCCAAAAGTGGCTTCTCTCACAGAGCTCAGGGAGTGTCCACAGTGGCAGTGGGTGATAGATGTGATGGGGAGCTTGAAGAAAGCAAGTGGTTAACACTGATAAGCAGGGCATCTGATCTGCAATAGAGGGATTGTTAGATGGTTTTAATTGCTTTTGCTCAAAATACTTGTTCACTCAGGGCTTCAAACTAAAGGGTTTTTTTAATCATTTGAATGGAAGAATTTTTGAGTGATCTGTGTTCTGAGAGGAACTCTGGAACATACGTTAAGATAAAAATGCTCAGTTTTGGCTTGGGACTGTAAGTGAGATTGTGACAGAATTATTTTAAACTTTCTGTTGTCTCTCCCATGCATATTTTCACAGTCTCACCTCCTTCCTGGAAAGTGTTACGCTCACATGATTTTTTGTACATTGCTTTATTTTGAAGTTCTTCTTTTTAAATTTAAACAGCATACACACAGTCTGATGATGATTTAGCATATACATTTGTATTTTATTTTTAGTACTATGACAGATCATTTCTAAAACATTTGAACAGCTATTCCTCATGATCTATGATGTATTTCTTGTAGTAACCCCTTTTGCATAGTAAAAGAATGCATACCTTGTGGAAATACTCTTTTGGATTATGAATTATTTTTGTATAACTGTAAGTATAGATTAATTTTAACAAGTACATCTGTAAGTATCACCTGTTTTAATTCTAAATAGTAAATACAAATTTACAAAAAAAAATTTTGCATATGTTGGCTGAAAAATATCTGGCATCTTTTTTGCAATACTGAATTTTCTTGGGCAGTATATACATGCACTTGACTGTTTTTTAGCATTTTTCAAGCTACCTTCATTGCTGGTCCTGATTAAGAGTATCCTACTTTTTACACTCATTTATAGGTACGTAACAATGGAAAAGTACAAAGTGGAGGAATGGACAGATCAAAATACTGAAAATACTACAGGGCGCTCTTTGAGAGCTGGTTCAATTTGGGTCTGTAGAGAATGAAACACATTACAGTCTGTTTACTGTTAAATGTATGTAAAGCAAATGGACTTAACAGAGTGGACCAGAGTCAAAGATTCAGTCTCAAAGTATCTTTCATGGTAAAGAAATTTAGTCTTCTTTAGAAAAATAGCCCATGCAGATGATGTGATAGTAATTGTGTCCTAATGTTTTTTTTTCTAAAAAAATATCCAAAAGGTAAGTAATTTAATTTTGCACTCTCTTTAGTCAGAAATTTACTGCAGGTATCTTAAGTCTTCTCATAGCAAAACAGGAAGTACATAGAAATGATATAGACCATTAATATAAAAAAAAAAGTTCTCATTCTAGAATTTAGTTTCAGCTGATATCTTCTGCAGACTTGCAGACTTTGAGGTTGTCAGGGAAGAAGCTAAAAGCTGGCAATGAGCAAAGTCTAACCTGGCAACCACTCAAAACAGTGAAAAGATACCTCTAATTTAATATCCATTGGATTCTAATTCTTCTATCTCAAAAAATAGAAAGTAGTACCAGAAAAAAAAAAGGGNGGGGGAGGGGAATACCCAGCAGGTCAAGAAGTCTTGATCTCTTAATATGGAGGAAGAAGGATTCAGGCCCTTTGGTACTATAGATGGAAAAAAAAAGCTACAGTACATGATGGGAAATTATCTACCACACCGAATGGATATTGAAGGAAGATGCTTTATGAAGTATCAGTTTAATTAAGATGGACATAGCACAATCTGCCATGCCTGTGGTATGCTAGAAATGTTCTCTGACCAACTGTGGTGAAACAGAATGTCATGGTGATGTCTGACTAGAATTCAACTGGATTCAACTTTTAAGAGTACAGTTCTCTCTTCTCACACCTTTCAAGATATATTAAAGATATTTTACCAGAATATCTATGAGATTGCAAAGAATTAATCCTTGCTAACAGCTGCCATTTGACATAACGAGGTTAAACAATTTGAGCGGTTATGCAGGTAACTTAAAGTAAAAATGACTAGAGATCCCTTTTCTCCTAAGTCATCCACTGCTCAAGACATTAATGAAAATGTGTACAAAACAAGCAAGCAAATGAAAGTCCCTATTCAGAAGCTGCTACCATTGATAAATGACCTGGCAGCAGGTCTTGAAGGGATGGAGATCTGTTAAGCCTCTGTTCACATTTGACACTGAATGACTGCGGCCACTATTCTTTTTGCAGTGTGCAACTTTCAACACTGCAGCGTTGGTGAGGAGGAGGGACTCATCTTCACTCACCATAAGGCCACAGTGTGAAGACTATGTCATCTTTGAGACACAGTGGTGACCTGGATTTCATCATCTGTCCCCCAGCACCACCAGTACCTGCCTGCTTCCAGGCAGGCATTGTTCCCATCCACAGCCCCCACCGCCACGCGCCATCCCCTCCACCCTTTGTGCTGCTGCCAGAGGAGGAGGAGGAGGCTGTGGAGGCAGATGGTGGGCGGTCTCCTGCTGGAGGTCTGGGCCGCCCTGTTCAGGCAGCACCGGGAGATCCTTGACCCTGTGCTGTCCTGGCTGCACCAGGAGCTTCAAATCATCTTTGGGACACAGTGGTGGGAGGCAATGGCAGCAGAGAACCTCATCCTGAACGCCCCGTGTGACATCGGGCTGGACAGCGAGGCCCTGATCCAGCTGCTGAGGCCTGCCCTGGGGCACAGAGCGGAGACGCTCATCTGGGGACTTGTGGACACCATCGTGAGCCGGTGGGGCGAGGAGGCCCACGGGCAGCTGGGCTTCCAGGGCGTCCACGTGTCCGGAGGGCAGGAGGAGGGCCCTGCAGCCAGGGGGCAGGAGGACAGCTCTGTGGCTGCCCTTGGCTGTGCAGCCTCACCGCGAGGGACCCTCACAGCAATGCCTGGACCCAACGGCAGCACCGCAAGTCCCAACAGAGAGGAGCAGCCCAGCACACCAGAGGCTGTCCTTCCTGGGGATCCCAGTCACCCCCATGCTGCACGCATCTCGAGGGAACACGAGGAGCCCCACGAGGAGACGGAGCAGGCGGCAGCAGCAGGTCCCTCTGCCCAGGGCAGCAGCCCCTCCGCTCCTGGCCACTCGCCTGTGAGGGCCCGGCGGCCCCGTAAGAGGAGGGCTGGCACTGACCTGGACCCACAGCAGCCCTGCAAGAGGCTGCCCCCTCAGAAGCACTAGAAGGGATTGCCCTTCTCTTCAATAAAAAAATAAAATGAAAAAAAAAAAAGATTACACAGAGTCACAGAATTTTATGGGTTGGAAGGGACCTCTACAGAGAGCCTCACATTCAATTCCCTCCTAAAGTAGGTTACAGCAGCTTACACAGGAAAGTGTTCAGGTGGATTCTGAATATTACCAGAGAAGGAGACTCCACAGCCCATCTGGCAGCCTGTTCCAATGCTCTGTAACCACCAACAGGAAGAAGTTTCCCCTTGTGTTTAGATGGAACTTCCTATATTCTAGTTTGTGTCCATTGCACCTTGTTCTGTTACCGGGCACTGCTGAAAAGATCCTGGCCCCACCCAGTTAGCTTTCACTCAGTAGATATTTACAAGCATTGATAGTTTTCCCCTCAGTCTTTTCTTCTCCACACTCAGAAGGGAGATGCTCCCTCTTCCCCTCAAAAGGGAGATCCTCCAGGGCTTTTATCATCTTTGTGGCCTTCTGCTGGACTCTCTCCAGTGGTTCCCTGTCTTTCTTGAATGGAGGAGCCCAGAACTGTACACAGTACTCCAGATGTGGCCACTCCAGGGCAGAGTAGAGAGGAAGAATCACCTCCCTTGTCCTGCTCGCCATACTCTTGTTAATGCACCCCAGGATGCCACTGGTCTTCTTGGCAACAAGGGCACACTGCTGGCTCATGGCCAACCTGTTGTCCACCAGAACATCCAGGTCCCTCTCCACAGAGCTTCTTTCCAGCAGGTCAGCCCCTAATCTGTACTAATGTATGCAATTATTCCTCCCGAGGTGTAGGACTTCACACTTGCCCTTGTTGAACCTCATCAGGTTCTTCTCCACCCAATTCTCTGGCCTGTCTAGGTCACGCTGAATGGCAGTACAGCCTTCTGGTGTGTCGGTTGCTCCTTGCAGCTTTGGGTCATCAGCAAACTTGCTGAGGGTAGGCTCTGTATCTTCATCCAGTTCATTGATGAAGATGGTGTGCAACACTGGGCCCAGTACCAATCCCTGGGAATACCACTAGCTACAGGCCTCTAACTAGACTCTGCACCTCTGACCACAACCCTCTGAGCTCTGCCAGTTCTCAGTCTGCTTCACTGTCCACTCATCTATGCTACACTTCCTGTGATTACCTACAAGAATGTTATGGGAGACAGTATCAACAGCCTTGCTGAAATCAGGGTAGACAACATCCACTGATCTCCCCTTATCTGCTCAGCTGGTCATGATACCATATCAGGCTGTCAGGTTGGTCAAGTATGATTTCAAAGCTCAATTGTATCTATCAGAATAAGAAATCCTCCTACAACTACTCCTACAGCCTCTGGAATGGTCAGGAGAATTTCATCCCTTACCTTCCATGGATTTTAACAGAGCTTAAAGTGAGTAAGGACATTTTCATAATCTTAAAAGGAACTTGACATCAAACTTCCACTACCTTGAAGAGGTTTTTTTCTCAGAAAATTTGTTCTTGAAAATCTGAAGACATCTATGTTTGGTCAATCTGATGTTCAGATACCTAGAATGGCCATTTGCTTTAGGAAATGTAGTAAAAATCTTTTATGTGAGTGTTAGACTGAGTATACAAACATCCACTCCAAGCAAATGGGGTTCAACTGATTTGAGTGCAGAGCTGGAACCTCTTCAACAAGATGGTTGTGTCTCCTTGGAACTTCTAGGTGCACCCGAAATCATTTTTGTCAGTGTTCTGGGAAGGTAAAAACATCCAAGTGTAACCCCCAGTTAATTCTCAGACACACTACAAATAAAGTTGTCTCATAGACTAAGCTACAAAGAGAAGGATCTGAGTAAACAGAACGACAAACATAGTAATATCAGATGAGGACAATGGATGTAAATCTTGATATGATAATAGACTATGCAGGACAAAATAAATTGGAAGAGGGCTTTCCTTTTTGGACATACCGAGTTACATAATGGGGAAAAGATGAAGAAAAACAAGGCCCATGAGTAACATTTTCATTTCTTAAAATGGAGATATTTATTTGTTAAGATAAGTAAAATCAAATTATAAATAATATAACAGTTACCTTTGAAAAGTTCCATCAAAATTAAAACAGTGAGCCTGTCTCTTCCACTCATGATCATTAAGATGCTTCAGCTATGAAAAATGGCATGGACTACTATAAAATTGAGATTTGTTTCCGTCCACTTGCATGAATATTATAAATAAGACTTTCCTTATAAAAGATCATATGAGATGCTAATGGTATTTTCTGTAAAATGTGACTAGAAAATGACAACAATGTACTATTAATAAATAATACACTCAATAACAAAGTAATCTTTGCTATTGAAAGAAATCTAGACATTTTGGGGTACATTCACGATGAAACCACTTGAAAAAAAGACATTCTTCAAAGGATTACAGCACGCTACTTGAAAATGAACAGACTCTTGACATAATAACATAATAGAAAATACATTATTGCCAGGCAAAGAAAGTCAATCCTTTGTAACAGTGTTAGCCATCAGCAAACATTTGCTACACTGGAGACAGTTAGACTGAAGCCCTAATCACAATACTCTAAACAGCAACACACTTTGCCATGTTTAAAACACTTTACACAAGTACCTTTGCCCCTGAGCATGCCAGAATGATGGTGATTCAGGATGTTTACCCAAGTGCTCGTATCATTTTGACACAACTTCCAGCCTGTAAAGCTTACACAGATCTCAAACAATACAATTAATATTACATTGGAGGTAAGACAAATCCACAGAATTACACAACCTCAGAGGCATAACAATTTGCTTATCCACTTTAAAACCATCTCAAGACACTGAACTACCACATTATCATCACTTTTTTTCAATAAACTTGTCAAGATAGGAAAGATGCAAATCAAATTACTAGCATAACACAAGGGCAAAATTCACCAGCTAACACTAAAGTCCCACATCCCATTGCTCTTTGATAAATGATGCCATCACCAGCTGACATCAGTCTTGTGTGAGAGAGCAAAATCTGCCTAGTCCCTAAAAGCCAGGAGACACCGTGGGTCTGTCCTGCCAGTGCTCCTGTACACCAACATTACTACAAACCACAGACTGATCCCAGCTCAGCTTGTTTCAACCACTGAGCTCCTACCAAAAACACATGCGTGGTATTTCAAATTCAGCTCTATTTCTCCATTGATGCAAACCTTACTTTGCCTGAGCACTCCACCCAGAGGAGGGCTTGCCCTGGCAAGCAGGCCGCCCTCAGAGCCAGACCCGCAAGTGGGGTCAGATACAAAGCAGAAGGTCTGAGATGCACAGGTGGTGTGACAGAAGGGTGAAGGCAGGAGCCTTGAACCTACACACCAAACCAGTCACTTATTATCAGAGTGGCAACCACCAGATAACTGAACTCAGTGGGCAGGAAACACACACTAAGTGTGAGTCGCACTGATCGCCCCGCCAACACAGCCCTGCCAACCCAAGCCTGGGAAGGGGTCTCATCTGATGGAAATGCAGACAGGTACTCCCTTACAGTGCTGGAAGGAAGCATACTGGACTGGAAGAGAGCTACTCCTCTTGTAAGTTTGCTTATTACCATTAAAACTGTAAAGCTTACATTACCAGAATCAGAGGCTGGTCATGAAAAGACAGGTAGTAGATGTGGTTCACTACAAATAGTTAGAAGTGTCTTCTTTCCACTTCTCTTCAGTGTTTTTACAATACAGAGCTTATACTAATAATCCACCTCATGGACTCAACGTTAAAAGAAGAACACATGCAGTCGTTTACATTCATCAGCATCTGCATGCTATGTTTCACAGTTCATTATCAAAGCAACATACCACTCTATAAAAAGATCACAGTGAGGCACCTTTAATTTCCTTCATATCTGTGTTTGCTTTTCTCTTGAGCTTTCAGAGACAGCCAGATGGAACCAGCAGTAGCACATGTTAAAGCAGGGTGAGTTGTGTGCATAGGAAATACAGCGGCTTAGAAGTCTTGAAATTTACATGTGAAGACAGAATTTCTGCATCATCTCTCTAAGATTTCATCTGTTAACTTAGATAACTATTTTTGTCCTTGATTACATTAATAATAATAATAATTTTAAAAGTAGGTAACCTGTAAAGGGCTAAAACATGGCATGAGAGTGCTTTGCACCACTTTCCCTTCTACAACATAGGAAGAAGGGCAGCGCTGCTATTCACTTAATACAGCAGTTGAAATTGCTTCTGCTTCTAAGAGAGCCCAAACACTAGCACCAGGATTAGTGCTTTGCCTTCTGACCTGAGCACTCCAGAAGAGTGCAAAATCCCCTTCATTTAAAATGCAGACTGCTAGTAAGCCTCCAGAGGAGCAGAAACATTACAAAGTGCAATTGCTGTACATTACACTCAGCACTAATTTTGATATTAGATGCACAGAAGGCATATGCTAATTCCCAGGTGAAAAAATACCAAAGTTCTATCTGAAAGGATTTGCTTTAGGTGGATGTTCTACTTGTTTAGAGATAGGATGCATTATATTGTGTACATGACATACACAGGTTGCCCAGAGAGGTTGTGGATGCCTCGTCCCTGGAGGTGTTCAAAGCCAGATTGGATGGGGCCCTGGGTGACCTGATCTAGTACTAGATCTAGTGCCTTGCAGCCGTGCCTGTGGCAAGTGGGTTGGAACGTGATGATCCTTGAGGTCCCTTCCAACCCAAGACATTCTATGATTCTGTGATTCCCATGAGAATCTGCAAAATAGTCTCAGAGATGCAAACAAACAAAAAATAATGAAGGCCAATGGAAAAGAGTAAATGCACAGAAACCATGAAGACAACCAGACATATTGACTTCAGCTGTTTATACCTCATCTGAGATTTAGTAACTTTTGTGACAATAAAAAATATTGAATGCAATGAAAATAAAAAATATTTTTTCACCTCAATAGTAGCAGGTCATTATTATGAGCATTTTTGAAAGAATCCTCATTTTACATCGAGGCTGAAAACAGTTTTGGAAATTAATTTGTATTTTACTGATGCCTGATTTGAGTGCACAGGGATGAAGGCAAAGATGCAAGATTTGGCTGCAGGTAATTTAGCCTAATACCTGGACACCTGCTGTCAGAATGTGTTCCATGAAAGCCAGAAGAATTTTCAGAGTTTTAATGTTTGAAAGGGAAAATAACTTGTCGAGACTTCATTGTCAGTCATCATATGCAGTATTATGAAAAGAAGCCATTGTGCACTACACAGGGAGAAAACAAAAGACCAACATTTCAACATCTTAAGACAACTGATATCTGAGACTAGAGCTGAGCCTTTAATATAAATTGTCAGTAGAAAAATTTCTTTCCCTACAAGAATTATCAGAAAAGAAAAATTGCATTTGAATAGCAGGGGGAAAAGGACCATCTCATTGAATTATTAAAGTCTAAAAAAATTATTTGACAATGAGTGGAAGCATTAGCAGTCTTCAGATCCATCATGAAGCATAAATCACTTGAGAATATCCAATTCTCAGATACAGGCGGTCAATGGGGAGGCTTCACACGCAGCAAAATCCTTTTTTCATTTTCATCTGCCTTGCACAATATACTTGGCAGATAGTGCAGTACATGAACCACTTCTCTGCAACTTGCTGCAACAATTCCTCATATAGGACATGACTTAAATCATGATTTGATTTCAGATCATAATACCTCAGTGCAACAGATGTTTGAAATGCAGAAAGATATTGGCCTCACAACAGCAACCAAGGAACAGCAGAAAACATCCACGATCTTCACTTGTGGGAAAAAATCCCGTAGCTTACAGAATAGGCCCCTGTAAGTAGGCAGCATAGCCTGGCTTCACTTTGAAACAACTCAATTTAAAATTTTCATATAATGAATTCCCTCAGGTTTGAGAACACGGCAGCTGATTAAAATCTGTGCAATTCTATTGATCGGTCCAGAGTCAGAGTGGTGGAAGAGAGCAGAGAATTTGGCTTATAAATTGGAGATTTGGGCAGAGAGAGGAAAACCTGTTTTTCTCATTAAAATTTATGAGTTTTAACTTTTACAAGCTATGCATTATCTGAAGGTAATGTCCTTCATGTACTCGCTAACCATGAGGGTGGGTTTTAACCTGGAAGCATAAATTCCTTCAAATAAATATGTATGTTTACTTGCTTGCTTTTACTATTCAAAGGAGATAAAGCTTTGCAGTTTGTAAAATCTCTACCGTTACTTTCCAAACGTGAGGTAACCAAATCTCACAGCATCTCTTTCTCAGTGGGTGAGCTAAGTAAAATCTCCATTCACCCAAGAGAACAATCGCAGTAGGAAGAAAGATATCAAACACCCTATAAGTGGCATCAGAAATAAGAAAGTCTCTGCTGTACTTCAGAGTTAATGGAGTAATTAGTACAAGAAAGGTACGAAATACTGCATGCAAGCTTGGTCACATTCCATATTAATAAACCTGAAGTGCTCTGTGTTCCTGTGCTGTGTTTCTGTACTTCCAGACTGAGTGCCAAGAGGAAGGTTCACCGTATTCTCATGGTGGAGAGGAGGTTTGAAACAACTTGTGGACTTGGCAGGTTTCTCCCCAGTACCACAAGAACTGAGGAGCTGAGAAGTGAGAGAACAAAGAACTTACATCTCTTAATAACTTAAGTCCCAGTTCAGCAAAGCATTGAAATATAGGTTTGTATCTCCTTTCTCTATTAAAAATTGCATTACTTTGCTTATCTCCTTTCTGATCTTCATCTAGTTCTTTAGATGCCACCAAAAAATGCCCATACACAAATAGTAACAGACCCCAGAAGATCTAAACCACTGTTCTCAGTTTGGTGAGGTTTTTAATATATTTCATTTTGAAAAAAATGAAAGTAGCCTAAAACTGGAAGCTTTGCAGAAGCACGGACTTGAGTAACAAAGCTAGAAGTGCTGAATAACTTGAAAACTGCTTCTTCAGTTACTGGCATATTTTAGCAAAAAATTGGACCCTTTTTTCACAAAATGTGTGATTTTTTTTCACTAAGTTATTTTAAAGTAATTCTTAAGATATCAGTGTTTGAGTTATAAAGTACAGCCTATAATCTGCTTCATTTTATATCTATTTAATTGTGTACTTATATGTTATCTAGGCAGTTTACAGTGACCTCTAAAAAGGGTAAATAAGAGCTCTGATTGAGGTTTCATTCCATTTTCAATGCAAGGTGAAGAGCACAAACAAAGCAAAAAACCACAATTTCTGCCGGTGCATGGAAGTTTTTCTGGAAATGCTCACAGGGTCGGAATTTCAAGAGCACTGAATGCTGATCTAATTCAATATTGGCTCAGTGAGCATTTCATTTACAATATAAATTTAAAAAACAGGTTTTTTGGAAGTCCTTGCCTTACACATCATCAGATGTTTGCCTTTCAGTGTGCTCCCCACACATAAAAGTGTCACTCTCAAATAAGATGTCTTCAGCATACCGTCAAGCTTGTTTTGCAACAGTGTGACCGTGTAAGGCCTTGTCTCACCTCAGCTCAATGTTCATTTCAGCCCTCTGGCAGCACGGTGAGATCCTGGTCTTGAGACCCCGGAGAGGGACTTAAATCTGAGCCTCAGTCCTCCAGAGGATGTTTTTCCAGTCAAAATCTTTGTTCCTCTTTGCACCTCTTTTCAGTGTATATGTTTCCTTAACTACCAAGGTAATCAAACAAAAACTAAGCTTCTCATGGAATATGCAGATTTCCTAGCTTCCTGTTAAGAATGTAGTTTAATATATATTATGCCTCTGTAACTGTTCATTTCCAATAAGCAGAAAATGATGCAACACACCTTTGCTATGGGCCCCAGCTGAGCAAAACAATTCATTGAATGTACAATCAGAAATCACCAGGAATTATTCAAAGGGTACTTTCATGTTTTATTGAGCAGTGGCTTTAACCTAAACCCAGAGAACAATTATTTGTGGTGACGTTTTCTTACGCTGCCTTTGTGTTCACTCACAATAGTAATGTCTAGGCTAAAAGAAAAAAAAGGGTTTAACTTGAAAGGTGAAAACACTAAATAACACAGTAAATTCAAGGTGATTTGAGTGCTGACTGCCTTAGAGGGACCAAGATGGGATAAATATTCGTCTCAACAGAAAGCTGACCAACATAACCACAGCAGAGAGTAGATGGGGATCATTTTAAGATGCAGTTTTAATAGGAGCTTCTGAGACTTGCCAGCAGTCAAAAGTGTTTTGGGGCGAGAAGCAGGCTGATCTCCAAAGGGATAGACAGCATGCCACTGTTTCCAGCAAGCCCAGCATTCTGGCTGTGAAGGACAAGAGTGATAATCTTGCCGTTATCTCCAGCCTTCTCTGCAGTGTCACTTGCTTGATCGTACCCTGGGCGGTGCTATATGGAGCCACACTGTGGCTGCTCAGTCCCAGAGGTGGGCGATGGTCAGTTCTGTCCTGCCCATCCCTGCTGACTTTTCACAGGTGAGGACTACTTGCTGGATGTCAGGGTTTGCTGAGCTTGGCACAGCTGACCTGCTCAAGCAAGTGTTGTCCATGTGAACTATGGGGAGTGGGTCACTGTGCCATGTCAGTGGCAATGAAGCCATGGTATTGTGCTCAAAAGCAAACTGTGCAAACTTCTCACTGCCTTACAAACACAGCTGGGGTGATTTCAGTCCTGCAGAGACCTCAGAGAATGCAGTTCCGACTCAGAAAATGCAAGAACTGCCATCAGGAGGTGCCCATCTCTGTCCTGATTGCGAAGAGAACCTACACAATCATTTTCAAATAAGAGCACTTTTTTTTTTTTTTGCTTTTTTTTTTTTTTAACAGATGAAAAGATGGTGAGATTCACTTTAAGTACATGCACTAAGCTAAAGAGGCTGAATACAATAGGGCTCATCCTGCTGTAATAAAAAATGAAGAAAATGAATAATCAGAGAGGAATAACTTTAACTTCTCGTTGCTGCAAAAAAAAATATCAGGTAGGGAGAATAGGTTAAACCTCCTGTTGGTTATTTGTATTTCCTTCAGGAAAATGAGTTTCCTAATATTTAACTAGGAGGCCACTAGGTCATGTAGTAACTGTTTCATTCAAAAACTACCAAAAAGTCAAACGTCTAACAGATTCCAAGTAATAAAATCTGGGAATGTGAGGAAGTACAAGTCATTCTACAACAATCATTATGAAATACACTTCTTTCTTCCATCCTCCTTTTGTTCTCCAGTGATGGAATTATCAGTTCCCAAATGAAGTCATATTTTCAATTCTTCTTGGATTTATCAGTCATTTTCAAAGAAAAGATGGTTGAAAATGACAAAGTATATTATCTACTTCATGGCTGATTTTTTAAATCACCCTTCTAAACCCAAGGAGGATACTCATCAGGAAGATGGCAAAGATGCTTTTGGATGACTTCTTAGGGCCTAAAAAAAAGCTCAGATAATCCCAAGTGGAGGGACTATGTGATATTAGGAATAGATCTCATTAGGGTGGTCACAGTGTACCAAGAGTCCCAAGAGCACCCCCCAGACAGCCAGGAAGGAGGGGACCAGGCACTTCTGGACAAGGCCTGCTGTTTTTTTTTAGTAAGAAACATCAGCTAACAGATATCCCACAATATCCTTTCAAGAAGGAGGTGCTGACTTAGGACAATAGCTGGTAAGTCTGTTACACTTCTGTTTCTGAGGGAATGGAAGTAGAGAAGGGAAAGATGGATTTTTCACCATCACTCTTAGTTCTGCTGTACTTCTGTTTAATCAGTTTCACTGCCTCGTGGCAATAGCTCCCATCACATTTTGCTTTGCTGCCATCCTGCAGAAAGCCTTATGTCACAGGCAGTCCATTTTTCAGTCATTGTCAGAAGAAAATGTCCTACAGTTACTTAGAATGGGCCATCTTTATCCAGAATTCCTCCAGTCCAATTTATTACACCACTGATTTGATCTTCATTTTTTCCATCATTATACAGCTCCCTGGGAACTGCCTGTCCTCTGTATAACCTAGACTTGTTCCAATGCTTATCGATCTATCAAGATGAAGAAGAGAACCAAAGCAGGCAGCAAATGGTGAGTTAGCATTCTCCTCCCTCGTCATCCCCACTTCTAGATTACACATTTCCTCACTCCTGTTCTCATTGTCAATTTCAGAAGAGGGTGAGCCAGATATTAAACCAGTTTTCATAAATATTCATGAAGAAAGTGTTTTGCACAACTATCACAGTTCAGAGATTCAGTTTAAAACAGCAGATGCCTTGCTTCAGCTTCAGCTTCCAAAGAGATGAAAAATCAGCAACTTATGCTATGACACCATTCTGATGAAGCTAACAAAAAGGTGAGAGTAGTGAAGCTGACAAAAAAGCCAATATTTCTACATTCTAGGAAAGTTACGCTGTAACAGAGGCATGGATCTTTGACTTCTGTGGCTAGTTCATTCCAAATTTGATAATCTTCATATCAGCAAAAACATAAAAATACAGCATTCAAGAAGAAGAGTCCTTAAAACTATGGCAAGGTCTGTGTCAAATCTAAAAATGTTTTATTCTCATGAGCACCTACACTCCTATTATTTTAATCTGCTGGCTTTTCTTTCAATTGTCTGCTTTAGAACGAGCTTCAAAAATTCATAACCGATGGAAAGGAGGAATTTCACCGTTTTGGCACATGCTCATACATTGGCCTCAGTTTACCCAAAAACATTTAAGCACCCAAAAAGATTATACCTAGACTGATTTCAGTGCCAAATATCTTCCATGCACAGCTCCCGTAAAGGGATTTGATTCATTCTATTTATAATCAGGTGGCATTCTCTACAGAGCAATGATTCCAGCATTTTTGTATCTTGGCAGCACTATGATAAAATTAATAACTAAGAACATTAACAAATCATTTGGCAAGCCTGAACTAGTTTTTAGTGAAGATGAATTGCAGTAGCTTTCAACCTGGCGCAGGCTTGTGTAGCTTTAACCTCACCACCAGAGAAACTAAGGGGCTGGCAGTGGAAATAGAAAAGCTAGAGTAAGAAATTTCACTAACAACAAGATTTCTATTCACTTCAAGGAAAATACAGCAACACAAGCAATGAAATGTAAGGACACTACTATCAATGGACAGAAATTAACCATCCAGGTAAGTGCTTGGATGGATATAACAATTCAGCCCAAAGTTTGCTAACTCTGAGATGCTGATTTCTCTGTTAATGCTTAAGTTATCTTCCTGGATCTGACTGCACTTACTGCACAACTTCAAATCCTTACATGTAACTCCACATTTCATATCAAGAATCCTATACATGGTTCTCACCTCCCCTAGATTTGTACCAGGTATGTCTCACACTAAGTAGCAGAAAGAATGGAGTGTATTAACTCCAAGATTTTTGTCAGGCAGTTGCCACTCTCAGATTCCCAACTGATTTTCATTTTCTCTGTGACTACTCTTGCTGTAAAACACTTACAGAACCCACCTGCATCCTTTTTCAATTGTAGGGCAAAAAGCTGCTTCTTGGCCAGTGTGCCTGCGTGGAGTGCCAAGTCAGCCAACCAGAACAGGTTTCTGTTGAGCTCCCATGGTAGACTTGCTCTCTCAAAAGGGGAATTTATTTTTGTTTCTCTTCTTTCCTAAGCTACTAGTTTTCTGGAAGTTATAGAAAATTAATTATCTCCAAAGTCTCTACTTCCCTATCAAATGCATTGAGGTTTTCCACAAAAATACTCATTTTTCTCTTCTTCATCTACTCATATTATTTTCCCAGAACATGGGAGAAGGGATTTCCAGAGAGAGTAATCAGAGAAGTTCAGAACTGAATTCCCAAGTGCTGGTAGAAATGCCAAAAATGGCCAGCAGAGAGGCAGTTCTCCCCTACTCTCCTAATTCCTCCATGCCCCAGGGAAATGCTGGCATCCTTCTGAAGTGTCATCTTAACACACAATATTTTGACTGCTGTTCTCACAGATAGCATCTTCTTTAAAGCACTAAAAAGTGTAAAACTTCATACATCTCAAAAAACCCACACAGGCACCTGTTTTCTACAAAAGGCAGCTCAGTAAAAATTTGTCCTAATGAGCAGTAAAGAAAATCCTTCCTTACTGAGTACCCACAACATAGATAAAATATAATCCAAGTGAACGAATTATCAGTGATGTTCCATCAGTGTGTTGATTGTTCTTAAAAAAAAAACATACTGACAGAGATAAAATGGGTTAAAATAGCACATTCAGATTTTATCAGAACAATCTCTAAAACAGTATTTAATCCAAGTCTCCCCTTTGCAATTTAGAGCTACACTGTAATCCTAAGAACAATGCGCACTGTATGCTTGGAATATACATATTTAGGAAGAAGATTTTATTCCAAAACACATGTTTAAAAAGCAAAATAAGATCTTTTATCAATGTCCCACATAGATAGTCAAATTATTCATATTTAAGGAAGAGCCAGGGGTGTTGCTTTTTTTTTTTAATTATATAACTTGCAGCTTGTAGTCTACAAAGAGAGAGGCTGTCAACATACGATAGGACACATCCCCCAAAACACTAGCACTCTGGAGCTAAAACAGGTAGCACAGGAAATTGTTGTGGAAACCTGATGACAGTTTTGTTGTTTTGACATTTTGACTAGAATTTCAGCTACTAACGATAGAAGTAGAAGCAAGAGAACATTATTTTGGATTATAAAGTTAATGGTGATAACATCTTGCAGCTGAAATTGCACTGTGGACCAAGCAGGTATTCTCCTCCTGTCCTACAGTGTTAAAACAAAGCAAACAAAAAGATTTTTCATTTACATGGCAATAGGATCATCCGCTGTCCAAGTAATACCCAAAAATAAAACAGTCCTTTAGGCACTGCACTGACCGAAGCAGCCAGAGTGCAATATGCACGCTTACATAATTCTCTGATTGCAAGGAGAAAGGCTGCATTACGTAATTGCCTGTCTTTTCTGTTTTGTTTTGTTTTTGTTTTTTTTCTTGCTAGCTATGTAGTTTTTCAGTGCTCCCAAAGGCTGTTTTACTTTTCAGACTCTCTTTAACCAGAGACAATCTTGCAAGAGACGTACAAGTCTTTAAGGCTAATGTTACAATCCAAAAAGAAGAGCTAGTCACACAAAGAGATAGGATCTGCAAAGTTTCAACTCATTTTAAATGATGCTTACATTCATTTCTGCAATTTTTCTGTTATAAGCACATGAAGAATCTCATTCTGCATTTCACCAAACACCTCAAATCCCCTTGATAGTCTCTGAACATCTAGAGTCCAAATGAATACAGAACTAATCCCAAAGGCGAAACAGCACAACAGGTCAGGAACAATCCATGCTACCAAAGTCACCGTGGAAATCTTGCAGCAGGTCAGCTGAAACCTGGTTGCATTTCACTTTTGGTTTTGTAACACAACTTTTATCTTCAAGCCAATTTACCTTAGTGAGCTCTTGCCCATAAGGTAGCATTAGCATAGATATAAGAGCAACGACCTAAACTATCCTGATAAAACCTACAACAGGTAGGTCCATCCATACTCAGTAGCAGGACATTCCCAAGACATTCTTCTACCAGATTCTTAGCACCCTTCACATTCCCAAGTCTTAAGAGTTGACAGTACTCAGCTCCTCAGGCTTTCACACCTTCCCCTTTTCTTCCATTGGAAAAAAAAAAAAAAAATGAAACAAAGTCAACAACACACACACTCTCCTCTATACCCCTTGCCACCACACACAAACATACACACACGGGAAGGAAAAAAAAAAAAAAAAAAAAAGGAAGTTGTATGAGGTGCCAGTCTGGAATGAAATGGAGTTTTGAACAGACAGTCATATTTGGCACTGTCAGCAAAAGCTTGTGGGTGGCCCTGTTTCTCTCCGAGCCTTAATGCCCTTTTTACATCGGTCATTTAAAAACGTCACCCAGAAAGTTCATTTGAGTTGCTTCTGACATTATTTTCACGACACTGCTGAATGGACTTGATGGAGAGGTTCATTTCCCCCCCACCCAAGTTCCATAAAACATACATTAAGGACATACTCTATTTGGCTTTCAAGTAGCATTTTTACGGTCCATGCAGATCCATGATTATTTCCCTTTAAAAAGAATCAACAGAAAATCAGAACTCTCTGTTGGAGAGCATGGAAATTAAAAACTAGTGGATCTCCCAAACCAACTGCTACAATCCTTAGGCAGAAGACTGGGTTAAAGGGTCCTCACATTGTTCTAGCTGCATTCTCAGTACGCCACTTTTATGAAGGAACCAGAGCTGTAGGAATTCCTCCGGCATGGCATGGAATCCAGAATCGGGCAAGACATTGTCATAGTAATGATGGCTAATAAACTTCCCGTGCAGGTCCACTGAGAATGGCCAGAAGCCATAAATTGTTACTTCTTCACACAGACCAAGGGCGGCACTGACTAGGAAAAGTCCTGTGGATAGTCGTTTGGCATGAATACCTTTGCTCTTCCAGAACTTGCCAATGTCACGCAGAAAATTGGGGTTGGCGAAAAGCACCGCCTGCTTGGCACCGAAGTCCTTCAGGGTGTAATAGACACGTAGGGAGGGGTCCGTCCCCGTCTTCATCGAGAAGGCCGGCATATAGATGTAGCTGTGATTATACACCTTCACGCTGTCCACGAATGCTTTTCGAGACCAAAGCAGGTTCTGGAATCTGTAAAATGAGAGAGAAAAGACTGCTGGTCATACAAATGTTTTTCTACTCATTTCAAAATCCACCTACAAGCTGTTCTTCACACATAGATTTGCAATTGATTTGCACACCTTTCCAGAGCCTAGAGAAACTCCTGACAAACTTCTGAGCACCTTTTCTAAAATGATGAACCTGAACAGACAGTTAAAAACCAGCTGGTATCCTGCTAGCTCCAAAGCACAAAACATTTCTGATTTCATCTCCTCAGAAACCCTGAATAAACACTGATAATCTTCCTGAAAATTGATCATTTTTAGTGTCATTTTTCTTTCTGTCCAAAACCCAACTTATATTATCAGGCACAGAAATCTTTAAATGAAATTTTGAAGTCCGTGTTGTTGTTCTTATTTCCTAAAGGTATACTAAAAAAGAATCCAAGTTACATGTTGAACAAGCAATACTAAGCAATAATCAAATAGAAATTCTGGCCTTATAAAAATTTTAAGACTTGTAAGACTTGCTTTTATTATGCTTGCATAGTGATTTATATTTCCATTAGATTATGATACCATAGCCATTTATTCTCTACCTGAAACTGAGAGAAATCTCAAAGACTATACTCTGTTACCAACATGTTAAACAGGAAGTCAATGAATTCTTCAGGATAAGTGGCACCACAAAGATATAGCAGTAGGCCCCAAACAATATTCAGAGCTGATGTTTAAGAAGGTATGAGTTACACAATGAGTAGGTTTAAAAGCAGTTATTTGTAACATGCAAGTTAGAAGAGATACTAGCTGAGGAAGGCAATGTATAGATACAGATTATTTCTCCGCTTTTACAGTTTTTTTTAACTCTTGCTGCAAAATCTACATCAGGTTACAACTTCTTTAAGTAGCCACCAGCTGTTTACTGATATCTACTTTATTACTGATTTTAGACTTAAATACTACTCCCAAAACAGTACTTTATCAAGAATATAACCTTTCCTTCCCGTATACTTTCGGCATGCCAAGATCAGTGAGACATCTGGCAGGAAGCTGTAGGCTGTTCACGCACACCAGCACCCTCAGTGATGTTTAGCACTACGCAAAGCACATTTCAGTAAAATAACAAAGTTTCCTGAATATGCTGCATTGGGTGTAACTGATAGAGGTGTCAGCCAGACTCACTGGTAAAACCCAATACACAAACTTGTTAAGAAGTACCAGGCAATACTTCCGCATGAGAAAATCACTGTGATTCACCCTTGATTACCTGCTCCCTTTCCAGAGTCACTGCAGCCTTCAGAGCACCAGTAGGTCCTCCCTGCCTTTTCAACACGCCAGTGTCTATGAACTTCAGCAAGTAGGCAAGGAAAATCCACAGTACTTCTACACAAGCCTCACAGGTGCTTCTTGCTTAGCAGCTGGGCTGCTCTCCCATACACAATCCCTAATTTTTTTTCTCAGCTTTTGAACGGCAGTCTCATCTTTGTTGCTGACTCCTCTTTCTCAGTTTCTTGTGGCTAAGACACATGTATGTGTCACAATTGATTTCATAATCACACAGCAGAGGAGTCAGAACAAGAAAACTGAGACACTGGCACTGGATATTTTCCTTCCTCTGGCACAGGTAGAGAGATAGGTGTAAGAATACCTTTTACATGTGGTCTGAGTTCATTTTATATAAAAACCTCTTTGGTAAAAATCACATACACAGCAAGATACATGGGTATGAACAGGATGTCAGAAGACCTTGAGAAGCATCAGTTAAAATTCCAGCTGATACAACTGCCAACAAAAAATAATTTCAGCAACATAGAAGTATCTCATGAACACGTGTCAGGTTCTTAGGAGTCTTTCTTCTGGTAGAAGAAAATATTAGTAATAACTTAAAAGGTTTTATTGACATTTTCAAAATGCAGTATTTGGTCTCCTGATTTGCCACAAGTTTCTTTCAGCATTTCCTGGTGGGATTAGAGTAAAACTTTTCCAAAGCAAAACTCCTAAGATCTGCATGGTTCTTCATTACTGTTTGACACTGCTGATCTGGTCTTTCTGTGTGGAGTAGCTAATGGAGACAAAGCCCCTGTCATCCAAGCAAGAAATTTATTCAACTTGAACATACGAAGCAAAACAATAATTTCATAACATTGCATTTGGCATTCTTTTCTGTAGAAAAATCGAAGACACAGTTGTAAGTGGAGGGCCAGCAAAGAACGATGTATCCCAGCAGAAATTCATTGTATGGAATACCTTGTATGGGCCTTCTCAGACCTGTAAGAAAGTGTTACCCCTAACAGCTTTACCATGTTCTCTCCCTAAAGAGCAGCAGGACAACCTGCTAGGTACAGAAGTTGGGTCCATCCTAGCAAATCTCTTCCATTTTCATCAGGAAACCCAGTCACTGAGGGGGAAAATAATCTCAAGCTCAATACTTCCAATATTCACCTATGTTTTGAAGCCTTCAGACCCTATCTAAAAACTCTCTAATTGTTTATGAAAGGTAGAACAGAATCTGCAGCAGGCTTTGAGTGTATTGCCCTCTTGGTGATGTGGGGCATCCTCTGTGAGGGGCTCAAGCTTCCTTTCACAGCACAAGGAACTTGAGCACACAGCTTCTGCTGCCTTTGCAATGGGCCCTTGCACCTTGGTGCAGAGGAATACACAGACAGCCCTGTCAGTATTGGAAGCCAGTTTCACTACATCCTTCCCCACTTACAGCTGTCTAGCAACTATCACTTCATGTGGCAAATAGATGTGGTTATTCTAAAGCTTCATTTTTCAGCAAATTTACTATTCACAGAAAAGCACTGTGCAGCTTTAAGCTGAAGGCACTTAAAATGCTCAGATATAATCATAGAGGGACGAGGACTGACTCTGAATATTCATATACCATCATTGCCACGACATATTTACATTTATTCTACATGAATTTCCCAAAATGCCTTAGAAGTAATAAGAAGTAAATGACACTGCTATGATAATGGTCAACAGAGAGACTTCATATAGAAGGGATAGCATTTGCCATGTAACTGCAAACCGCAATGATTTGATTATTAACATCATTTCCTGAAAAAAAGTTATCTGGATAGCCGTGTTGGCAGACTTCATGCCTGGGTCAACAGATGGACATGACACAGGTGGCCAGGAGCTCATGCAGCAGCATAAAAGATGCTGATTATGGCTCGTCTGATGACATGAAACAGCCAAAAAGCTGCTGCCCTTCTTGCGCTCCTCACGAAGGGAATTATTAGAAGCAAATGGCATTTTTTGCTCCCCATTGGTACAACTAGGTGCCCTGTCCATCTTTCTGACTTTTCACAGGCTGGTTAGAGATTGAAAAATCTGGGGACAAATTGTACACATCAACAAGTATCAACGTGTTGTACTTGAAGCTCAAGTGTACTTTCTTTTAACAACCAATGCAGACAGGGAGCCCTGCAGGCAATCCCACCCCAGCAGTGGCTTTTGGAGTACAATGCCATATCCTTCTCATCAGACAAAGAGAACAGGGAGATCAGAAAAGCATTTCCTCTGCAGATGACTAGCTCAGCAGTGCACGCATGAGTGCGCTGATATGGCTTCTTCCTGCTTGTACTGGCAAGAATGCTGCCATCCTGGTACAGTCCTCACATCCAGATGGGCACACAAATATCTCCCTTTGTGCTAGTCCTTGCCTGGATTGGGAGCAAGGTGCGACTGATTCCTAATTAGTGCTTTACAGACTTCCAGAAGGACTGTGGTTGCCAGAGATCTCTGTGTCCATCTGCTCCAAACCCTGCTCAAGCTGGGACTCCCAGAGCAGGGTGCCCAGGCCCATGTCCAAACAGCTATTGAAGACCCCCAGGGAGGAGACTCCACAACCCCTCTGGGCAACCTGTGCCAGGGCTCTGTTACCTGCACAGCAGAGAAGTACTTCCTGGTGTTCAGAGGGAACCTCCCGTGCTCCAATTTGTGCCCATTGCCTCTGCTACCTGGCACCGGGAACTTCTGACAAGAGTCTGGCTCCATCTTCTTTGCATCCTCCCTTCAGGTGTTTGCACACATTGCTAAGATCCCCCTGAGCCTCCTCTTCTGAACAGGCCCAGCTCTTTCAGCTTCTTCTCACACAAGAAGTGCTCCAGATTCTTCATCATCTTGGTGGCCTTCCATTGGGCTTTTTCCAGTATGTCCATGTCTTCTTGCCTCTAACTTGCATGTTTTGAACATTCAGTATTCTCAGTGGCTGCAGTGTAGCTCCTCCACAATCATGGGGCTTCAAAATAAACCTACTGTATGATCCAATCCCTTGTGCAAGAGCACATCTCTGACAACACCTCGACTCTCAGCAAGACACATGAAATTGCTCTGACCTCTGCAGTCAAGCTCATACAAATGCATGGCAGGCTGCCAGCACTCAGATAAAACTGGAGCTGGAATCTCCCAAGCCCTGAATAGCACCTGGAGAAGACAAGAACTGCTCAGTAATCGGCAGTTATGTATCCTGGCAGCTTGACAGCAGCTTGGAGAGGCGGTGATGCTGTGAAGGCTGGTGAAAGTAGACCACAGACCGCAGCCCGCTCAGCCTGGGTGCTTCACTGCCGCTGCATTCATTAGTGGCCAGCAAGCACATGAAATCCTCAGCAACACATTTTTGCTGTCAGGTTCATACGACAGATCAACTTAAAAAGCATGACTTTCAACAGGCACATGTAGGCACAGCTGCACAGATACCAGAGAAAGAAATTCCTTTTTACCAGCTGCAGGATTCCCTCAGATGCTGTGGTCTACTTTCTCAGATAGAACGATGCATCCAAGAGAAAATTTCCAGAGACAATTCATTGTTGACAGTATAAAGACTTAAGAGCATTAAGTGATTTGGGTTTTTTTGTTTGTTTGTTTTATTTTCAATCTGTTTTTAATGTTCCTGCTGATGCTCTCTAGCAGATATTTGGGACAGGACTGCTCTCTCATACTAAGGGATAACTTCCTGTAAGCACAAGGAACTTGCTGCAGTGATAGCGAGCTAATCCACTGACAGCTAATAACAGCAGCATTTTCTTGCGTTGGTTTCCTTTTGATCTCCCCTGAGAGCCACAATCTCATGCCTATGAAGATATATCAGTCACTTACTGCACTGGCATCTGCAAAGTCACAAGTTCAGCATTCTGGATTAATTGAAAGCTGACTTCTCAAAAAAAAAAAAAAAAAAGGTTGGGAGTATTATTTTAGAATTAAGACAAATAGATATCAGGGAACAGAGCAGAAGGCATATAAATACTTGTGTATTTGTCCTTACAGCAAGGAGACAGCCTTACAAAAATGATTTAGATGGTTTGATGTCAACACTAGCCAAGAATGATTTAGCAATTTGCTGCAGTTGTTCGCATATGCTTACAGTGGGGGTCACAAGTCAGCTTGCAGTCACGCATCTGATCCTTCACTGCTGTGACACAGGAGTTTCACTGCACTCAGTTCTGACTGCTTTTGTGCTTTCAAATGGGGGTGTGCTCATTAATGCCCTATGCACTCATTCATATAACACACTTCTTGACTATGCACCCAATTTGGGGCTTGTGTAGCCAATGTCACTAAAACATGGACTGTGTCTGAATTAACAGCACCATGGTTTCCAAGCACTTGTTCTCCACATAGGCACCGTCAGCACACATTAGGTGCAAGGTTGGCTATTCTACTTATCCACACAGGGAGCCAGAAGCAAGCACCTAATGTGCTATGAATTCACCCCCTTTCTTGTTTTATCCTAAGTTTCCCAGCGACACAAGCCTTTGTTTACTTAGCCTAGGGAAAGCTACCTTACCCAAGATTGAATTACAGTCCCATTGAAGTAAATGGCAAAGCCAACTCTGGAAGCATGCTCAGAACCTCAAGCAAAACAAAAAAAATCAAGCACACAATGCACTTCAGAGCAGTTAGAACAGGTATGAAATAATACGATTAATCACAAAGACTGATCAATTAATCAGTAAAATTAGAGATGCCAACCACTGTCCATCAATGCAGAAGGCTTTTATTTCTGCGGTGGATCCCCAGTGCTTCATCTAGCCTTGTATCAAACAGCTTCAGCATGAGAAACTGACCTCTGTTCTCACTGTGGGTCCCTAAACAAGCAGTATGATCACTCAGCTGGCTGGGGAGACACTATCTCCATCTTTTCCTTTCCATTTGCTTTCCTCCCTTCCCAACCTGACTGCCCACTATGGACCCAAATGCAGCAAATCTTCCACTCAGCCACTCAGTGGAGATGCTCCCCCCTCTCAACACTCACTTTAGCTCAACATTTACATACAGCCTGTAGCTCACTGAAACACCACGTTGCCTCCTCTTTCTTTATGGACAGAGGTTTCCAAATTCAAAAAAACTGTACTTTACTCTCATCTCTAGTCTAAAAGATTAAACGTGAACAAATTAGCCTGATACTCCTATATATCTTTTCAATGGCTTTTCTCAGGTTAGAGATTACATTCACTCCCACTGTCAGCTCCAAAGACCCAAAATCAAGGGAACATACTGTGCAGTGCCTGCAGAATACATCTTTTTCAGCCAGGCTGTTTCTTAATTCCATGCTATTTTTACTCAATGACCTTCAGAATACTCTGATGCACTCATAGTCCAGTTAGACATTGCAGAGGTAGACTCTAATCCCTTTGAAGATGCAAGATCATCTTATGATTGGATCCTGCATTCATTAGGGTTTTTTTTAAACCTCTTCCCATTTCCACTCTTACACTGCAACGATGGGAATACTATATATAGTGCCAAAAGAAAGCTGACTCTCTGTTTTTCAATGGAACATAGAGGTATCCTACACTCTAAAGCAATGAAACATTAAATTCAGCATTCACTGGTATTTTGGGACTGTGTGTGATCCTTATTCTGCTAGCTCAAATTGGAATGTGCTCATAAATACTTCCTTCCAAAATCGGTAGAGCTAAACATCAATCCATTCTGTTGTCTGACAGTTTGAATCTTAGCTTTCAAAAGATGAGCTGCTCATCTTAGTTTGACTCTTTGAAGATTGCAGCGACTAAAGTCACAGAGAAGTGGAAATAATATAAAACAACAGGCAGAACAGCATGACTGTAAACTACATGCATTGTCAAAATGAAATTGCTGCCTAGTATTTATAAATCTTCTGAATATTTCACATCACTTACAGATGAAACTCTGGAGGATAAGAAAAACAATGAAATGGGAACCAACAAGAAAAAGAAAATACGGAACTAATCCTGATATCTTTAGCATTCAGTGTTACTGGACTGCATGCAGAGTGAGTCTGTAAGAAGAAAAGTCATCACATCGCACATTTTCTCAAGTTTTTATGGAAATCAGAACTCCAAGAAAACCCAAGTCCTACAGTAAAGCCATTTCTTCTATCCCTCCCTTAAGTTCCAGAATAATAAATTTGGCCTGACAATTTTGTTTTCTCCTTATCCAAAGAAATCTTAGGATTATCCAATAAAAATGTTGGGAACAGAATCTTCAGAAGATTTCCTCTTGATTAACCTGTGTTTCCTAAAACAGACCACTCTGATTTTGGGACAGCATCCAAACAGGAAAAGAACAGTACTGTATCTCCTCCAATTCTAGGTTTTTAAACTAAATATTGTACAGATATGAGTCACAAGAGATCACTGCCTGTTACAGCACTGCAACAAATGTTACTAACATTAAAGCTTTTCTATCTGTTAATTCTGGCCTTAAATGTTCTGTAATCCAAATATAAAACATACTGAAAATTTACAGCCATGAAAAACTAATTTGTAGGTGAGGACACTTTCTGGCTAGTGTACTTGACTGTTTACTAAACGTTTATCATCACCTCCTTAGCATATTAATAATTTGCATAAATCTGTGAAGTTGACATTCAACTATATCCCCTCTTCAACCTCTTAGAATTCTTTTCAAGGAGAAAAACAAAAATGCTTGAAATAAGCTGATTTCTTCTTAATGATGTCCTGTGCAACATAAACTGTAGACTGAAGAGAAATTATTTAAAAGAATAGATGCTTTGATAGGCATTACGACAATAACTGTAGCTAAAACAAGTTTTCTTTCTTTGTTCATTTCTTTCTTAAAGTATGTGAACACCTAAAAAGCATTTTTAAATAATAGCATATGGACCACTGGTGGTCCCTGAGAGAAAGAAACATTGACAGTTCAACAGACAAGGAAGTCTCTTCAAGACCTTGGCACAAGAGTCCAAGCCATCACTAAAATCCCTGGAAATTAGCCAGGAGAACTCAAGCCAGAAAAAGGACTGCAGATGTGGCTAGACCTTGAAGTCACTAATTTAAATGAGTTTTTAAAATGTCCTTTCTTAAGACTTCACTTTCACATAATGTCAATTTACAGCAACATTTCTCAGTAATTCTGGTGGTGTACAGTTATGCCTGGAAGAACTGGCAGGTGTTTCTCAAGACTTCTAACAGATCATATTTGAGACGTGTTGTTTTGCTGCTCACTACATCTTTGAAAATGCCTACCCTTCACTCTGCAACTCATACATGGACACAGCAGGAAGAGCATGAACAAGCATATTTGAACTCTGCCCACATCCATGCATTTTCAGTTCAAAAGATACGTGAGCAGTTTGTCTGCGTAGTAACCCCAGTGAGCTGCTTTCAAGTATTTGATTAATGTCTTATTCCCTGCCTCCTTCCAATCAATGATTTTACCCAGTACCTTCCCTCTCATGAAATAATTGTCTTGATTCCTTTGTCAAAAGCCTCTCGAAAATTTAAACAGACTTTATCTAATGGCTACATAGCGCCCTTATCCAAATATTTCATGATCTATTAAAAGAACTCTAGAAGTTCTACAACATAAAATTTTCCTTGGAGTCAACTGTGCTGATTCTCCACAAGAGCATGCATGGTGCTCACTAACAGTATCTTAAAACATAGTCTCTACCTCTAACTTGCTTGGTAGAGATATCAGGCTTACAGACCTACCTGAAAAATTTTTAGCTTAAACTGTTTTTAAACATCAAACCTCTATTCGACACCTCCCCATTTTCAAGTATCAATGCAGTTTTAAATGAAGAAACACACACGGATGAGTCCAGTCCTGTCAATTACATTCACATAAATATCTCAGTTTCAGCCTGCAGAGTCTCCCCAGAGGCACAGGGAATGTCCTCGGTTTCTTCCACAGTAAGTAGATGTGCAAATAATTCATACCGCTTGTCCGCAATGGCCCTGTTTTCTCTGAGCACTTCTTTTATACCTGATAATTTAATTGGATTTGCTGCTCCACCTGGATGCATTGAAGTCCATGGGGCCTGATCGGATTTATCCCAGGGTACTCAGAGAGCTCGCTAATGTTATCAAAAGACCTCTCTCAATTATTTTTCAGTGGTCTGGGGAATCTGGAGAAGTCCCCACTGCCTGAAAGCTAGCAAATATTGTTCCAATTTTCAAGAAGGGCAAGAAAGAAGACCCTGGTAATTATAGATCTGTCATTCTCACTTCAATGCCTGGTAAAAAAATATGGAGAAAACTATTCTGGAAGTTACAGAAAAGCATCTGAAAGACAGTGCAGTCAGTGGTGACAGCCAACACGGGTTCATGAGGGGAAGGTCCTGTTTAACTAATTTAATATCCTTTTATGACAAGGTCACCTATGTAGTTGATCAAGAATGCCAGTTGATGTTATCTTTTGGATTTCTGTAAAGCTTTTGATACTGTTTCTCACAGTGTTCTTCTGAACAAAATGTCCAGCATACAAACAAAACAAAACAAGAAAACTGAACAAAAACATAATGAGATAGGTGAACAACTGGATGATGAGTAGAGCCTCAAGGATTATAGTAAATGGAGTTACATCAGGCTGGCAGACAGTGAGGTTCCCCAGGGTTCTGTTTTAGGGACAGTTCTTTTGAATGTTTTCATAAATGCTCTGGATGTAGAACTAGAAGGTGTACTGAGCAAGTCTGCTGATGATACTAAATTGGGAAGAGCTGTTGACTCTGTCCAGAGTGGAGAGATCTTGCAAACATGTCTAGACAAATTATAAAGTTGGGCAATCACCAACCACATGAAGTTTAACAAGAGCAAGTGTCAGATTCTGCACCTGGGAAGGGGCAATCCTGGCTATATATATAGTCTAGGGGATGAGATGCTGGAGAGAAGCTTCGCTGAAAAGGATCTGGGGGTCTTGGTCAACAGCAAGTTGAACATGAGTCAACAGTGTGCCCAGGCAGCCAGGAAAGTCAACCACATCTGGGGGTGCATTAAGCATGGCATTACTAACCAGTTGAAGGAAGTGATTGTCCCACTCTACACTGCACTGGTGTGGCCTCACCTTGAGTACTGTGTGCAGTTTGGGGCACCAAAGTACAAAAAAGGACATAAAAGTAAAAGAGAGTGTCCAAAGGATGGTGAAGGGTCTAGAGGGGAAGATATATGAGGAGCAGCTGAAGTCCCTTGGTTTGTTCAGTCTAGAGAAGAGGAGACTGAGGGGAGACCTCATCATGGCCTAGTGTTTCCTCACAAGGAGAAGAGGATGGGCAGGAGTTGATGTCCTCTCTCTGGTGAACAGAACCCAAGGGAAGAGCACGAAGCTGAAGCATGAAGGAAAAGGTTCTCTACTGAGAGGGTAGTCAGGCACTGTAACAGGCACCAAAGGGCAGTGGTCATGCCCCTGAGCTGCCAGACTTAAAGAAGCATTTGGACAATACTCTCAGACATATGGTCTGATTTTTGGGTGGTTCTGTGTGGAGCCAGGAGTTGGACTTGATGATCCTTATGGGTCCCCTCCAACTCTGGATATTCTATGATTCTATAATCAATTGAGCATACACACATTATGTCATATTATTGGAAACTTATTCTGCCTGCCACACACAAATACACATTTAATATTTAATCAGGCAGAAATTAGAATAATTTCCATTTCCTTCGTTTGGAAACAACTTCAGCTTTCAGTAGGATGTTTCTCTGTTTCCAATAATCTCCCCTTTCTCTGTTTCATCTTTTCTTACGGCTTGACAGATCCTAGCAGTGGGTTTCCAGTATGGTACCCATATGGAAGTCCACAATTTTGAGTATTTCATCCAGATATGTTTCTAAGATGCATGATATTTAATGCTGAGGATGTTGCTTAAATTCCTTTTCAACATGATTAAACTGCTAAGGTTTCTTCTCAAGTGGTAGTACAGCCAGTACTCAATTTAAATTGCTTTGACTAGAACACTTGCAACAACAACAAAAAAAGTACAGTACATATAGCTGAAACATGCTGGAGCTTTTGCTAATCTCTTCAACTGTTTTGGTATTTTTGAAAGTGCTAGAATTCCTTCAACATTTTCTCCTCATTAACTTCATTAAAATGAGATATCGCGTCTTTTATTTTAAGGTAGCGGGAAATAAATTCTGTTTGCTAGGACTAGGGTAATACTTCTGCAAGGCAGTGCTTTTCCCCGAGTCCTTCATTTACTTGCAGAGAAACGTGGAGCAAGACACTCAACTCACTACTGCTCATAGTTTTCAAATGCCAGAGAGGTATCAGTGGCACTGATACTATCTAATATAGGAGTAGCTTTGTAAATGCAGACTGTGTTCTTTTGTCTCACATCTATAAGTGCTATGCCTCTTGTCTTACATAACTCAGATGTTGTCTTGCCTTCTCATATTCTTAGACACCAGGCAAGAAAATCTTGCATGCCCCTTTCTTTGTGGTTAGGACTACTACTACCAGATGACAGACAGATGTTTAAGTCCTTTGCAACAGAAAAGGGAACAGTACTTGGACTTAATACTTCAGTGACTAACTTCAGTGAATGGGGTGACTATTTGCCTCTCACATAAAAGAGGACAATCTTCCTTGGGCAGTTTTCTTAACCAAGCTATATGTCATTCAGCTGAAACTATTCAGCCTGATTTTGTAGATTGCCTGTGGAGAACTTATTATCTGAAAGTTTTAGTCAGAAAAAAAAAAAAGCATACAGCCCTGGTTTCATTTTTTTTTTTAATTTGACTCAGGTCTTCTCACCAATTCCCTTCATGAAGGTACCGAAACAGTGCCATGATAGGAGTTAGACTGAAGTGACCCACTGGCACCACATGGGTTACAGAGGACATAGTAAGCGCCTTCCCAACAAGAGTTGTATGTGAAACCAATGAAACTGTATACTCCTTTTTCTGTCCTCCTTTGAGCTAGCTTTTCTCTCTGAAACCCGGGGGACATTGGCTGTTATAGATGTTCTCATTCAAATGATTAAGGAGAAAAGTTCAACTTTCTACAGAATTAAGGCAATTCTTTTCAGATTTAGGCAGCACAAAAACTAAGCTCCTTTTCCTTAATGCTCAAAGTAATTAATACTGAATTACAATAGAAATTCTACCCAAGGACTTTTAATGATCGTATTAATTCTAAATGACTTCCACATGTTTTATGAGATTACAATAAAGACAATAAACAAGGATGTGAAAAATGATTAAGCTCTTATTTTAAAGCATTACTGAATAATCAAGCAAGAACAAAAACTATCCATTAGTGGTTTGTCTCTGTGAAGCAGCAGTAACACAGCATGTGAAAACCCTTTAGGTTTGGACCTGACAACCAGGCTAAAGGGTATTCTGGAGTGAAGAAGGTATGGTCTGGGGTCCACACACAACGCAGAGACACGAAGACAGGATACCATAATGGCATCCATTTGATAAGGCCACAGCATTTTTCAGATAAGGCTAGACTGTAGATTTAAAAGTAGCTTTAAATGTCAGATGTGACGGTGGCTCTGAAGAATATGGTGTTAGCCATGAATCACACAGGACAAAGGACAGACACAGCCGTAAACCCCACCTTGAGGAACGGTGAGAATGCGGTTACACTCCCAAAACGTAAAAACCAGCCATTAGATCTTTATATCCCTGGCAGCTCAGTAAGATATTCCCAAAGGAGCCAAAGAAACAGTAGAAACAGTAGAATTTAGCCTTTTGTTTTATAGACGTCTGCCAGAATACCTTGTATACTGATGAGCAGCACTTGTGAGCTATTGCTGAAGCTCTCTTTACCCGGCTAACGACTTGAAGAACTAATACACTTTTTGACAAGCAACATATTTTTATCTGAATTTGCCTCAAGGCCAAATTTCCCTTCTCTGATTGCTGCTACTCTAATAAGTCACAGTACGCAGTATTGCTTTGCCTTGCCAAACTGGTCAGGAAACTAATGTGTTACAGCAATCTAGCACTTTGCTTGCAATATCAACAACTTCTCCTCAAACTGGTTTTGCTTGTTAGAAAAATCAGAACATTTCTTCCACCTCACCCTACATCTGCATTTCTTTTCTTAAAAAGAACAATTTCTCTACTTTGAAAAATATCTCAGAAAGGTAGGAATATTCAGATGCTTTTTGACACAATTTCTCTGATTTCAGTGGATTTACACTAATTTTTATTATAGATTGCTTCATGATATCATATGCCAGATATTTAACATTTCAAGAACTACCAGTACATTGCATTATTCAAGAAGCACACTGTGAACATTCATCTAAAAACAATGATGCTATCTGGATACACAAGGGTAGGGAGACAATTCATTTAGCATAATCACTTGCATTCCTGAACCTTGGTTGTTTAACATACCAGGAGAAAAGAGGGATGGCAGCAACCATGCTCAAGTATGAAGTGACAAGAAATATGACAGTACACTGCATGAATGCTCTGACAGAAAGGTCTCATGTACTCTGTTCCAGCAGTTATACCCCATTACATTTTCCGCTCAACAGATCTAGGAGTGTGGAGTCATAAGCACAAACAATTTGCACTAGGGCATAATAATTTGCCTAATGAATTTCTGCCAAGAAAGCCAGTTGGAAAAAACAGTTCAGGCAATATATGTCAGCTAGTCTTCTGGTTATTTTTCTCAGAATCAATGTTGAAGTATTAGATTTATGTGCAAGGCATATGTCTGACCTAGTTCAGCTACAGTATACCAACCACCATGTCTCTTGGGATAGCCCAGCAGTCGTATCTCTTTCAGAACAATCTAGCTGAAACTGTTCGTGTATAACTCCTTTGGATGTAACAACATGTACAAATTTCCCCAGCACCCAGGGAGCAAAGGCTCAGGAGCAAAGGAGTGGAGGGATCACTTGGGTTTACAGTTTCTGCTGTGACTGGGACAGTGATCTGCTGAGGACATTCTGCAGAGCTGAGATGCCAGTGGTGAGCAGGAGTTTGTTGGAGTGGGTGTCCACCTGTCAGCACTGTAAGAGATGCTTGCTTCAGAAAGCTCTATAGAAGCTTCCAACAGCCCTGAAATGTTTTCTGGGGTCTTGTTATCACCACAAAACCTGTAATAAATAACCAAATGCTACAATTGTAAGATGTTTCTGAAGAAGCATAAGAAATTGCACCCATAAGAAAAAGCACCCATCATTAGCAAAGAGCTTTGCTGCCCACTGAGAACAGAGAGGGATAATCAGTGTGTGAGCACAGCCCACACTGCCCATACGGTACTGCAGCTGTGGGTGTCGGAGGTGGGTCTCTTTGCTCAGGAGACCAGCTCTGTTATCAACAGTCTCTGAGACCTCAGATTCAAACATGGTCTCCGCCAGACAGCGGGCTTCCCCCAGGAAGACTGTGGTGACTCAGACGGAGGGCCTGCCCAGAGACATGGCTGTCCAGGTCTCTGGCTGTGAGAAGTGCCTGAGTCTGCTCCTGCCAGGGGAGGGTGGCAGGAGTTCCACCTGTGTGAGGTGTGAGCAGGTGAATGATCTGATGATCCCCCAGATCCCGCTAAGCAGTAGGTTTGGGGCGCTGGAAATTGAAGGGGAAGTGTGTGGGGAGGCGAGGGAGGACCTGCCTAGGAAGGAGCCTAGAGCGAGGCGGTCATTCCCATGCCTTGAGACTGCCTCTGCCAAGAAAGACAGAAGGGTCATTGTGGTAGGCGATTCCCTTCTCAGGGGAATGGAGGGCCCCATATGCAGACCTGACCCGACCCATAGGGAGGTGTGCTGCCTCCCTGGGGTCCGCATCAGGGACATCACTAAAAAACTCCTGGGTCTGGTCCACTCCTCTGATTACTACCCATTATTGATAGTCCAGGCAGGCAGTGACGAAATCGCCTGGGGAAGCCTGCAAGCTATCAAAAGAGATTTCAGGGGTTTAGGGTGAACAGTTGAGGGAGTAGGAGCACAAGTGATATTCTCCTCTCTCCCTTCTGGGGCAGTGAGGGATACGGAGCAATCTAGGAAAACGCAGGCTTTGAATACGTGGCTGAAAGGCTGGTGCTGCCACAGAAACTTTGGGTTCTTTGATCATGGGGCAGTTTACTTGTCACCTGGCCTGATGGCTGAAAACGGGCCTCGCTTGTCTCCAAGGGGAAAGAGGATCCTAGCCCAGGAGCTGGCAGGGCTCACTGATAGAGCTTTAAACTAGGTATGAACAGAGATGGGGATAGAATGATGCTCACTAGGGTGGAGTGAGTAGTTCAGAAATTTCAACAAGATTTGATGGGGGAAGAGGGTAGTGGTCAGTGGGACAGAGAAGGGCTTGGGGATGTTGTTGTTGAAGGAGATTGTGGGGAAAAACCTCCGACCCGTCCTGTAGGATCTGCTGGGAACTCCTCAGAGGAGGTAATGTTG
Organism: Numida meleagris; assembly: GCF_002078875.1. Taxonomy (NCBI): domain Eukaryota; kingdom Metazoa; phylum Chordata; class Aves; order Galliformes; family Numididae; genus Numida; species Numida meleagris. Next base: position 67,601,149 of record NC_034409.1, on the reverse strand, counting down.
CTGACCCCCCGTCCGATACCTTCTCATGTCCCTCTAGGAAGCAGTGGGGGAAAACTTCAGATTTCTTCTGGAAGTTTGAGGGAGGGCCCCTCTAGAAAGGTAGTGTGCCAGAAAGCCCAGCTGAAGTGCCTTTACACTAATGCATGCAGCATGGGAAATAAGCAGGAGGAACTGGAAACCGTGATGTGCTTGGAAAATTATGATCTGGTTGCTATCGCGGAAACGTGGTGGGATGAATTCCACAATTGGAACACTCTGGTTGAGGGCTACAGCCTCTTCAGAAGGGATAGACAGGGCAGGAAGGGAGGGGGAGTTGCCCTCTACGTTAGGAAGTGGATAGATTGCAAAGAGCTGTGTCTGAGTAACAGCCATGACCAGGTTGAGAGCTTATGGGTTAAAATCAGGGATCGGTCCAGTAAAGGAGATCTAGTGGCTGGGGTCTGTTACAAGCCACCTGTAAAAGGCTCCCTCTCAGGGGGAGCCTGTTGACGAGGCCTTCTTGCTCCAGCTGCAGGAGGTCTCGCGTTCGCGGGCTCTTGTCCTGATGGGGGATTTCAACCACTCGGATATCTGCTGGGATACCAGCACGGCGGGTGGCAGACAATCCAGGAGATCCCTGCAGTCTGCTGAGGATAACTTCATGGTCCAGTTATTATATGGACCGACCCGAGGTGAAGCTTTACTGAACCTGGTGCTCACCAATTGGAGGAGAGCATTAGAGGGGTTAAGACTGGAGGCAGCCTGGGCTGTAGTGATCATGCCCTGGTGGAGTTTGCGATCTGGAGGAATGCAGGCCTGGCAAAGAGTAGAGTCAGGACCCTGAATTTCAGGAGAGCGAAATTCTGGCTGCTCAAGAAACTGCTGGGTGGGATCCCCTGGGAAACTGTCGTTAAGGGCATAGGAACAGAGCAGAGCTGGCAGATCTTTAAGGACACCCTCCTGAGAGTGCAAGAGCTCTCCATCCCCCAGCAAAAGAAGTCAAGCAGAGGAGGTGGGAGACCGGCATGGCTAAGCAAGGACCTGCAGCTTAAACTGAGGGAAAAGAGGGAAATGTATGCAAAGTGGAAGCAGGGTTGTGTAGCCTGAGAGGAATATAGGGCTGTTGTCTGCATGTGTAGAGCTAGGATCAGGAAAGCCAAGGCGCAGATTGAGCTGAACTTGGCTAGGGATGTGAAAAATAACAAGAAGGGGTTATACAGGTACATAGGCAGGAGGAGACAGACCAAGGAGAGTGTTCCCCCTCTGATAAATGAGGATGGAGAAGTGGCTTCCTCAGACATGAAAAAAGCTGAGGTGCTCAATAAGTGCTTTGCCTTGGTCTTCACTGGTCATGTCCATGTCTGCCAGGACCCTGAACCTCGAGGTGTGGCTGAGAGGAGTGGATTCCATCCCACTGTAACAGTGGAACAAGTCTGAGACCTCCTCATTAATCTGAATGTATGGAAGTCCATGGGGCCAGATGATATCCACCCTAGGGTACTGAGAGAGATGGCTGATGTGGTCGCCAAGCCACTCTCCATCATATTTGAAAAATCATGGCTGTCCAGTGACATCCCTGGTGACTGGAGAAAGGGAAACATTACTCCCATTTTTAAGAAAGGGAGAAAGGATGACCCAGAGAACTACAGGCCAGTGAGCCTTACCTCTGTGCCTGGGAAGATCATGGAGCAGATCCTCCTACAAGACATGTCAAGGCACATAGGTGACAAGGAGGTGATCCGAGACAGCCAGCATGGCTTCACCAAGGGCAGATCTTGCCTGACCAATCTGGTGGCCTTCTACGATGGAGTGATGGCATTGGTGGATGGGAGAAGGGCGATGGATGTCATCTACCTGGACTTCTCCAAAGCCTTTGACAGGGTCCCTCACCACATCCTTCTCTCCAAATTGGAGAGGTATGGATTTGAAGGATGGACGGTTCAGTGGGTTAAGAACTGGTTGGCTGGTCGCAGCCGAAGGGTTGTGATTAATGGTTCTATGTCAGGGTGGAGGCCGGTCACGAGTGGTGTCCCCAAGGCTCAGTCTTGGGACCGGTGCTCTTCAACATCTTTATCAATGACATAGACGATGGAATCGAGTGCACCCTCAGAAAGTTTGCAGATGACACCAAGCTGAATGGTGCAGTCGATATATTGGAAGGAAGGGAAGCCATCCTGTGGGACTTGGACAGGCTGGAGGAGTGGGCCCATGTGAACCTAATGAGGTTCAACAAGGCCAAGTGCAGGGTGCTGCACTTTGGCTGGGGCAATCCCAGGTATTTATACAGACTGGGGGAAGAACTCCTTGAGAGCAGCCCTGCAGAGAGGGACTTGGGGGGCCTGATGGACAAGAAGCTGGACATGAGCCAGCAGCGTGCGCTGGCAGCCCAGAAGGCCAACTATTTTCTGGGCTGCATTAAAAGAGGAGTGGCCAGCAGGGAGAAGGAGGGGATTGTCCCCTGCTACTTGGCTCTTGTGAGGCCCCATCTGCAGTACTGCATCAAGGCCTGGGGCCCTCAGCACAAGAAAGATGTAGAGCTCTTGGAATGAGTTCAGAGGAGGGCCACCAAGATGATCAGAAGACTGAAGCGCCTCTCCTGTGAAGAAAGGTTGAGGGAACTGGGCTTGTTTAGCTTGGAGAAGAGAAGGCTCCAGGCAGAACTCATTGTGGCTGAAGGGAGCATATAAGCAGGAGGGGGAACGATTGTTCACGAGGGTGGATAGCGATAGGACAAGTGGGAATGGTTTTAAACTGAGACAGGGGAGGTTTAGGTTAGATATTAGGAGGAAGTTTTTCACTCAGAGGGTGGTGATGCACTGGAATAAGGTTGCCCAAGGAGGTTGTGGATGCCCCGTCCCTGGAGAAATTCAAGGCCAGACTGGACGTGGCTCTGGGCAGCCTGGTCTAGTGGTTGGCAACCCTGCACTCAGCAGGGGGGTTGAGACTAGATGATCTTTGAGGTCCTTTTCAACCCAGGCCATTCTATGATTCTGTGATTCTATGATGATTCTATGAAATTAAGGTCACCGCCAGTGTCTTCTTGCCTCTAACCTACGATGATATTTGCTATACAAAAAATCCTTACAGATGATCTTAAAAAGACACCTGTAGCTTGCACGTCAAAATCTATGAACAAACCCACTATTCACAACAGAGACATGGAACAAAAAATTCTCAGCATAGATGCAGCAATCAGTTTTCTCTCAACATTTTGCTTAGATTTTTCTTCTTTACACTTCAGGACATTCAAACTCCACTTCTCAAATCCCACAAAAATGGCTCAGCTATCTCAGTTTATGAGACTTGATGCACACCTTTGGTTTGGTGCAGCTCCATACCACTGTACCTCTTCGAGTCACTTAAAGATAAACGTAGAAAAAACTGAGTGCAGCAATACCATCTTAACTGTCTCAGTCTTGTTCTAGAAATTCACATACCCAAAAGAATACCAGGAACTTGTGCAAATCTTGTCTTTATGAGGACAGTTTTGTACAGCCACACCTAAAAACTGCTGGGGAAGTACTGCTGTAACAGTGTTGAGAAACTCATTGTCTCTGTTAAATTAAAAACAACCCCAAAGCAAGAAAAAGTGCTGGATTCCTGATTGTTCAAATAGCTTAGTGATGTTAGCTCTGTTTCAGATACTCTAGCGAGTTCTCTCCGAGAACTGCTCAGCTGATGCCCCTGTAAGACAGCCTGTGCTCTGTGCTGCTTGGAATTGGAGCCACAGATTGGTGCCTAGTCCTCTTTTATTTACCAGTGTAGCTACGTCTCTAAGGTACATCAAATAAGAGAAGCACACCAGTGAAGAGCAATAGGAATGAGAAAAAAGCCATAATTTGCCATTCTCACGGGCTCCGGGATTGTAACTGGAAAGCTCTTGCAGCACAGGGAGGCAGCCAGAGGACCTGTCTTTAGTTGACGTAACTTCACTAGCCAGGAACAACTAGTGTGGGTCTTAGTGATGCCTACAAAAGCCAGTATAGACTGTGATGGAGGAATAAAAAACAAAGTTCTGAATATTTTGCTGCTGTAAATCCTCATGCTGGTAAAAGGTTTGTGATCATGTGTGGGTATGGCACATAAACAGACTTTCTGAGGCAGCCAAGTGCTGTGCCCCGCTTTCCTTTCCTGCCAGGTTCACAGCTGAAACTGCGAATAAAATTTAAGCTCTAGATATTGGCTGCAGGAAACAAACAGGAGAAGGTCACCAAAGGCTGAGGAAGGGGCAGAGCCCAGCCTCACTCAGGCTGGAAGGACCTTGGGCACGACAGAAAATACATCCCACAGCAGCATATTTCCCACTGCAGCAGAAGGGGACAGAGTATTGTATAATATACCATTTATATCACAGTCTGTGCACTGTCAAGAGTTTTATGTTTTATTTTTACATTTACGCTGAGTATAGTTTTACATGCATTCACAAGCTCACAAATTTCCATATGTGTTCATTCTCTGATCTAAAATATACTGTTTGTCCTCTTCCTGCATTTCATTTCCTTTGGGAAACTTCCTGCAAGATTCAAGTAATTGCCTCCTGGTTTGCTGACCTGCATCACAAAAACACTCTCCGTTTTCTTCCACAACACCATTCTGAAATTTCACAGCATACTCTATTTTGCGATATATATATATGTTAGATCAGCAGCCCCAAGCCTTCAAATGGAAAGCTCACTATAAATATTTTTTGTCGTGTTTGAAACAAATAATGACAACAGAATTCTGGGATCACAATACTCAAACTCAAGGGGGAAAAAAAAAGTTACAGCCAGTTTTTAACTTCAAAATATATAGTGATATTTCACAAAACTTCCAGTGGACTTAACATTTGCAATTAGAAGGTCCTTCTTTACATTTCTCTAACATCAGTCTTGAGAACTCACAGCTAACCCACAACTTAAAAAGAAATCCAGTAGCTACGAGTATCTTATCATATATATTAATTGAAAAAGTCTCTCTTGCATTTCCTCTCAGGAAAATACAGATATTTAAGTAAAATAACGATTTTAGGCATTCACCCTGCTCTTTACATTATTTACATGTTTGATGAACGTGTACCGCAGTTGTTAGTGAAGTATAAATTAGACAGTTAAGAATAAAGGGAGAAATATACTCAGTCTTTTTCTGTATGGGTTGGAAGGGACCTCTACAGAGATCATGACTTTCAACCTCCCCCTCCTAAAGCAAGTTCCCTACTGTAGGTTTCACAGCAAGGTGTACAGGAGGGTTCTGAAATCACCACAGAAGGAGACACAACAACCCCACAACCTCTTTGGGCAGCCCGTTCTATTCTACTGTCGTCCTCGCTGCAAAGTACACAGAGTCACAGAATTTTATGTGTTGTGAGAGATCATCAAATCCAACTTCCTCATGAAGCATGTTACAGCAGCCTACATGGGAAAGTGTTCAGGTGGATTTTGAATATTTCCAGGGAAGGAGACTCCACAGCCTCTCTGGGAAGCCTGTTCCAATGCTCTGTAACCACCAACAGGAAGAAGTTTCCCCTTGTGTTCAGATGGAACTTTCTATATGCTAGTTTGTGTCCATTGTGCCTTGTTCTGTCACTATGAACTGCTGAAAAGATCCTGGCCCCACCCAGTTAGCTTTCACTCAGTAGATATTTACAAGCATTTACAGATTTCCCCTCAGTCTTTTCTTCTCCAGGCTTAAGAGCCCCAGGTCTTTCAGCCCTTCCTCAAAAGGGAGATGCTCCAGGCCTTTTATCATCTTTGTGGCCTTCTGCTGGACTCTCTCCAGTGGTTCCCTGTCTTTCTTGAATGGAGGAGCCCAGAACTGTACACAGTACTCCAGATGTGGCCACTCCAGGGCAGAGTAGAGAGGAAGAATCACCTCCCTTGTCCTGCTCGCCATACTCTTGTTAATGCACCCCAGGATACCACTGGTCTTCTTGGCAACAAGGGCACACTGCTGGCTCATGGCCAACCTGTTGTCCACCAGAACATCCAGGTCCCTCTCCGCAGAGCTTCTTTCCAGCAGGTCAGCCCCTAATCTGTACTAATGTATGCAATTATTCCTCCCAAGGTGTAGGACGTCACACTTGCCCTTGTTGAACCTCATCAGGTTCTTCTCCATTCAACTTTCCAGACTTATTATGCCACAAAGTCTTGTGATTTTTTACTCAGAACAGAGCTGGAGCTGTCATGTGTACAGTGCTGCTTTCAGTGCTGGACAGATTAATGATGAACACTCTCCTCAACAACAGCAAGGAAAATAAGCAGATCTTAGATGCATGCCCAAATACACCTATTTTAATGTAATTAGAATGGGCATATTTGGCCTAGACACTGGGTTTTAAGGTGTTCAAAGCACACACAAGAAACGTGTGGATACACATTCACCCTGTGACCATTTTGAAGTGTAATGTGACAGCTTTATATCAGTGACAGTGAACCTTCAAACAATAATTAAAAAAAGAAGCACACAGATTTAAGACACAGAACAACACCCAAAGTAGGCACCAATTCTGGAATTGTGTCTGTTAAACAGACATACTCTGGTCTGCAGAGATCTCCAGGAAAAAAAGAGAAGATGAACAAATGTGATGCAATCAGTCTTTATACAGAAGTAAACAAAAGTGATCATTGGTCAGATTCTGATGTGCTTACTCAATACTATTCTCTCCATGTAAAGCTGATTAAATAGCAGTATTTGCAGAATGTTATTCAGCATGAGAACATCAAGGTTGGTTCTGAAAAACAAAACTATCCGAAAGATACTCAAATTACCAGTAAAGAAGCCATACTCCAACAAATGCTGAGCATCTTCTTATCGCATTGACTTCCTCCTGTACACAGGAGCTGGCAACCTCCCAGAAGTAGTCAACACAGGATCAGGCAATACCTAATAAACATACTATATCTTTCAGAAGTACCATTTTGTTTATCTCAATGGAATTAACTTTTGGCAGAATTCCATTTCCTATTCAAACAAATCAGCTGTAGCAGAAAAAAAAGATGAAACCAAGATGAAAAAATCCTGCAAATCAGCTTCAACCTACCAAAGTGCTCCACACACCTTGAAGATCACTGTGCTTTCACTGTTTACTTTTTCAAAGCAGAAATTCTCAAATGAACCACCGCTAGAAAATAAGGGGGAAAAAAAAGGAGAAAGGCAATAGAAAGAAGGTATTAGTGTAGCACACTCTTCATTTAACTAATTATGTAGAAGTTATGCTTTTAGTACATTCCAGATCAGATGGCCGAATACTGTCATGAAAAGCAGATTAAAACAAATTTCTTCAGAAAGAGAGTGGTTGAGCCTGATACAAAAGCAGTTTGTGCAAGTTGCTTTCCTATCCAAACAAAACAGAACTAATTTCAATCATTCAGCTTTATCCCACAAGCTACAGATGTCATAGAAACTCAATCTTTAAGACTGAACTTGTCTAACTTAGAGGGGCAGATTCATGTGGGAAAGACATTTTTATTTACTTTTATAGACAAGGGAATTTGCTGGTATAAAATGTAAAGACAAAATCAGGTGGCCTTAGCTAGCAAGAAATCCACAATGGATTTACTGCCTAAAAACTAAAAGTTCTACCCAAAAGAAATGTACAGAAATCACAATTCCTTTTTTTTTTTTTTTTTTGCAACTACACTCTTCTTACTGCCTTTTATTCCTGTTCATGTTGACAAGCCATGGAAGATAGGGAGGAAGCTGAGTTTTCTTATGTCTCGCACATCGTAAGTTGTTTCTTATTAGGGATTTTGTTTACCTCCCATTTTGATGTTTCTGGGCAATGGATCAGAGCTTAGCTGAAATGTACTATGCTTCTTTCAGAGTACTAGAAGAGGATAAAAACAAGATTACCAACATTTTAAAATTACTTTCCATGCGCAGAAGATTGGATGATGCTTTCTTCAAAAGATTTTTCTATTTCCTACTGTGTTGAAGCACAGAAAGAAACTAATGGTATACGACAGGATACATGATTTGGAAGACAGGATTAAGCCCATATGAATGCCATCTGCACTTGGTACTAAATCTGGATGGGTAACATCAAGGCAGAGAAAAAGTGAGGATCTTGGAGGCTAGCTTAAGTGACAAATACAAAGGAAAGATTTCATAGTGAATGTTGTGCTCAGAGGTACAAAAAGGAATGTTCATTCTTGGTAGAAAATACTTCTGGCATGTACTTCCCATAACACTCTTGTTATTCTTCAAGATGTTTCTGTCTAGATTCTCAGTTATCTTAGCTCAACATATTGTTCCCTCTTTCAACTCCAATCTACCATTTTCAGCTGCTACTACTTCTTTTCCGGTGTTGGAACAATTGCACCAATCTGTGTACCCTGCCTGTACTTCCCTTCTCTTTAATATACATCCACATGGTTCTTATATATTAAATTAATAAATACTTCCGTATCCAATTTTATAAAAGCCTTTTCTTATTTAAACTTTATATTAAGAAAGGATACTACACAGTTTTATTTCTTTTAAAAATTATTTACTAATTCCTGGACAAATAAGGGGAGGAGAAGGAGGAAAAGTTGAAGTAGAATATCTGCTTCTATAAGGCAATCTGGTCAAGGACATTTGCAATGGAAAAAAAGAAAAACAATAGTAAGGAAAGGATAAAGCCATAAATAAGACCGTACAGGGGCACAAATCTGACCAACAAATGAGAAGGAAGGCAGTGAGGAGAACAAAACCTGGTTAATCATACCGACTGCTGAAGAAGTATGCAGGCGAGTGTTTATTCCAGCAGGGCTGCTTGATGGAGGAAATTCTAAATTGGGATGATAAGAAAAGAGGAAGATAGAAAAGCCAAACACATTGAGACACAGACCTGACAAAGTAAACATGGACATAATGACAGTAGGCAAACCTCAGGGTCACAATGATTGATGGGCTATCAGGAAACCGTAGGTGCTACTTCCAGGAAGATCAACCTGAGCTTTGAAACCCTAGACACACAACTAACAGGAGTGAAGTCAGTACAGCTACACACAATGATGAAAGGATATGCAAGGGAAGAGAAGCAGGGTAAACAAAGCAGGGGCTGACAGAAAAGGGTTTTGAAGGGGCCAGTCATTGTGCTTGTCTGGCTTCGTGTCACGGTATTATCTAAGAGTCTGCGTCCGTGACAAGGGGGACAGGCCCGGAAGGAAAAAAAAAAAAAAAAAAAGAGAAAAGAGGAAAGGAAAAAAAAAAAAACTGTCGGCGGCTAGGGGCCGGCCCTGGGCGGTCCGGCGGCTAAAGCAGCAGGGAAGCCGCGGACCCGCACCCTGGGGAAACAAAAGGAAGAGGGTAAAAGCAGGGGACTCGTAGGCGGATCTAACACAAAAAAACAGCAGCACCAATCTGAGGAGGAACAACTAATTTTACTAAATATATCAAAAATGAGGCTAGTAGAATTATAACAGAGAGTTTACAGGCTGAAAATCTTACGCAGTAAACTGCAGGAGGACCACGTGCTTTCTCCGCCGGGCAGGAAGGAACAGATCCCGCGTCTCCCAGGAGGCTTCACCACCCCCTCCAACACAAAGACCCCTGGGGCTTGCACCTCCTCCCCACCCCCTCAGAAGGCCACACACCAAAAAAGGCAGTTTGCAGTAACCAGGGAGTTAACTCTTTTACTGCCCGTGCTTTACATGATGTAACGATGTGGAATACCGACAACAAAAATCACAAAACCATAACACTTCACTGCTGGGTTAACCTGCAAAGAGGAAAGCAGCAGCCATAGCCCTCAGCCTAGGCTGAGACCCCATGTCTTCAGCTGAGTTCCAGGGGCTGGGAAGGACGAGTCATGGGTTGCTGGAGAAGGCAGCTGCTTCAAACAACCCTTAAAAGGGCAAATATTTTTCTTGTCTCAGAAAGAAAAGAATAAAATGTTCTGAAACATTTTTATTCAAACCAGGAAAAATGCTCTGTTAGGATTTGTTACCCTCCATGTCATTCTTATCTATAGATGTATCTTCAATACATCCCAGAGACGGATGATCTTACACAATACAAAACATTTCCAGACCTGAGATGTCCTGACCACCTTGCTTTTTTGTGTTTATACTTGAGTCTTTTCTTTTTCTATGTTTGTTTCTGGGCTTCTAGCTATCTTTGTTGTAGACCATTTAGAAAACTCAAAATTAACTGTTTATTGGATAAAATACCACTTGCTTGATAAGAACTTGCAAGTAGTTTTGAAAGGAAACTGTAGAAATGTAGTAAATTGTATTTTTCAAGAAATTAATTACTCTTCTGAAAAACATACTCCAGTGCTACCCAGAAGTTGCAGTCCCAACACCAAGGCCTGAGAGCTTTTTATAATCAAAAAAACAAGATCTGGTTCCCAATCCTACTTCCTTTACCAAGAAGGGTGATAATAATCCAGATTCTGGAAATCCTTTAATGAAAGCTACATTCAAAATTATGCTCATGATACATTAATGCTTTACGACAGTTTTACAGTTATGAGAAAGACACGTCCACTCGTGAATGACAAACACAGCTTCAGAGATCCAATAAAAAATCACACCTTCATCTTTTGTCCTCCCCCAACCACCTTCTCAAAATTACAAACATTGTATTGAAAGAAAATGCACACCTCAGAGAGATACAGAGAAAGCTGTAATGAGACCAAGGGAAAATGGTCAGAGGCAGACATTAAAATGATTGTAGAAACCAACAGCTTGGAAACAGAGATGAAAAAAAAAACATCATTTGAAATATTTAAAAATACAATTTACTACACTTTTAAAATGTGCCACAGAAGAAAAGAAACAATGTCTCTCAAATGCAATGGTCTGATCTCACACTCAGAGATGACAGAGAAACTCCTGTTGCCTTCACCACAGAGGAACACACTGCATAAATCAAATACATGATAATGGTTCTCTGGAAAGTGAGGTTGTCATCACCTGATGAAAGTGGACCTACTATCCAGCTGCACCATTGTCACACCAAGAAATTCAATGAGATTAAGTTATCTAAACCTAAAAAAGATTAATTCAATATTACCCTGATATATATCCCAGATGAATGTACTTTTGAGAAGATCTATATCGACTTATGTTGAGAGATGGCATTCATTCTCGCAAATTTAAGGGATGATGGATAGGTATATTATGCATCAACAGTGCAGTCTAAGCATGTTATGACAAGTAATCTGCTTGCCAGCAAAGAATAATGCCTTATCTAGTGCCAGAATCTTACACCAAAAGAGCTGGATAGACAACAGAATCATTGAAAAGGACAAAAAGTCTGTCAGTGCAAACACTGACCAGATACAAATCCCTGTACTGTGCCTAAATTGCTGAGACTGCACCTAGTACTAAAAGACATCATGCATCTGACAGTGTTGTGGTTTAACCCAGCAGGTGGCTGAACACCACACAGTCATTCGCTCACTCCCCCCCCCCCCTTACAAGTGGGATGGGGAAGAGAATCAAGAAGAAGAAAGTAGAACTTGTGGGTTGAGGTAAAACTATTAATTAACATAGAGAAAAGGGAAAGGATAATAATTATGAGAAATGCGCATATATATATATACACATATATAGAAATGTATATATAACAAATGATGCACAAGGAATTGCTCACCGCCCCCCGACTGATGCCCAGCTAGCCCCAGAGCAGAAGAGAGCAAGATGAGCTCCCACCCTTTCAAAACTCCTGCTTTATGTCATATGATATGGAATATCCCTTTGGTTAATTTATGTAAGCTGTCCTAATTCTGTTCCCTCCCAGTTCCTTGGGCTCTTCACTGTGAGTGGCCTTGGCTCTGTACAACGCTGCTCAGCAGGCAACTATAAACATTTGTGTATTATCAACACTGTTTTCTCCTAGAACCAAAACATAGCATCACACCAGACACTCTGAAGAAAACAATTCTGTCCCATCTGAAACTAAGACACACAGCTACCATATACTAATATGGAATTAGAGAAGTTTGCTGTGTCAGGAAAACAACAGAACCAGCTCCCTCTGCCTGAATAACACTGCTGATGTCATGTCTGACTTCAGTGGAGTCACTCCAGAATTTCATTTAAATAGAGCACAATTAGTCCATCAGCAGGGTTTGAAACATGGACAATTGACAGGGGAAGGAGGAAAGGAAGAGGAGTCTCTGGGACCTTATCCAAACCCTTTGAAGTCAATGACTGTCTGTCAGACACGCAAAGAATCAGTTACTAACCCTGAAGAACAGCCACTAAATCTCCTTCACCACTAACCACTTGGATGAAGAAATAAACATGGAAAGGAGTGTGTGTGGAGATAAGTATCATGCCCAAAGTGACAAGAATGATGAAAATAAACAATTCCACCATGAGTGCAGTGAAAACACTGCTGCTGCAATCATGAATAAAAATAAAGCCCCATCAGCACAGTCTGAAAGCCTGCTCGTACAGCACTAGCACAGGTGGTCACAAATAAGGTATAATAGCATCACGCTGCTTTTAACTCCCTTAGGCAAGGTCCTGCAGAGCAGATGGCCCATCCTCTTGTTTTTTTTTTTCATTCTTAACACATCACTTATCTGTTCAACACTGTCCTCACTGTGCAAAAAAAAATGTTTTGCACAAAATTATCTCTACCTTACAGCACTTCGAACATGTTGTGAAATGAGGCAGCTACAAAGACTAACATCACCTAGCAGATGCAGGTTATTTAAACTGCTAATCATGCCTTTGCTGCAAAGCTGGGGCTGTCATTTAATGAGATAAGCAGAAGGCAGAGAAAAAAAGATGTAAGGGTTGCATAGATCTCCTAGAAACAGACTGAGGTCAGAAACAGAGAAAAGATGTTTTGTGAGATGCAGTGTAAAAGTAGAGTGAGCAAATTCCCAATAAAACATCAAAATAACAGTGATGTGGAAATCAGTTTATAAAACTAGCTATATATGAAGCACAAGGGAGTCGCAGGTTGTGTTTAGTTTGTGAGAAAGACAAAGGTGACCTAAGTTGATACAGGCTTATATGCATGTGCAAACACTTCTCAAAATCACTATGTTGCCCACTCCAGGATATGGTTTCTGCCTAAAGGTTACAGATGCTACAGGGCGCTCCTGAACCTCTTCATGATTTGCAGACTTCAGTTGAACAAAGCCTTTCATCTCTTTCCTAGCACCAAAGAACATTTGTCTAAACCCTGGAGACCACCACTGTTTGATTTGCGGAATCAAACTCCATAACCTGAGATGAGGTTATAAAGCAGGTATGTTTATTATGGCACTGTGCCCACACGAGATACGAGGGGGGTCACCGCCCTACCAAACTCGCATAACCATGGGCAGAAATGTTAGATATTTAAAAGCCAAGCTTATATATTCAGCAGGTTTCCCAGGATCCATCTACATATTAATCATTTCCTGGGAATTCCTTTGCATACGGTCCCTCCCCCTGGTGCATGCACTGTAGTTCCTCCTGGTGGTCATTGGATGAAGGCTCGAGGTCGTCCTCCCCCCTCCTGGTGGTCGTTGGATGAAGGCTCGACATCTTCATTACTCTGCCCTTTTCACCCCACTGCTGTTTTGGAGAGTCACTCTGGCTTCGGCCGGTTCCTTGTACTGGTCCCTGCTGATAGTGGAGTTTTGCCGAGTTCCTTTTCTTATCTTGCCTTACATTCTACTTACCCTAGCCCCATGCAACAGTTAACCCTTCGACTGTCCTCTCTAACTCACGTTTCTACTAACTACGTGCTGGCCCAACACTGAACAGTTAGCTCCATTATCCAGCTGCTTCCCATTTCATTAAGCAGAATTATGGGGCCAGTCAGATGGTATTTTAATTAATAACAGGACATCATAATGCTTATAATTCTATTAATGTAATTCATGATTAAGACATTTCTCCCTCTGTTTTATTCCTGGTGTTGTCACTATTATCATGCTCAATAAGTGTTGTCTGAAATAGTGTATCTCCAACACAGTCTGCACAAAGAAAATTTACTGTTGAGGAAGTAAAACAAAGCACACTTACACTGTTGAGCCACCGAACAATACAGAGCAAACATAGCCCCTGCTGCCATAACTAAAGGACCACAAAACATGAGGCAGTTCAGTCGTTTTTAAACTGTCTCTATAGCAAAGCTTCTCCAGTTTGCAGTGTAACAGTTTAATCCCAGCTGTTAATCTACTACTTGTGTGTGCTGGTGTTCACATTTCTGGGTTTGAGCACATCAGTGATAACAGAGCTTTGTAGTTACAAACGGAGACCTGAGCCAGCTCATGTTGTTACACATTCTCTACTCACATTAACTTTTTTGAGACTGTTGGGTGGAGGTAAGGGAAGACAGAAGACAGATTAAGAAGGAAGGAAATGTATGGCACACTCTGGGACATGTTCAGCTGCTCAGAAGAAAGGCACAAAAAGACACAAGAAGAGAAACAAAAAGAAATGCACTTAGACAACAAAGGCTTTCATGGAATGGAAGTGTATTTTAAACACTACACAATATGTAGAAAAGGAAAAGGATAACCAGCCAGGTTATAGTTTCCTCTGGGAAACTATTTGAAAATAAAAGGACGAGTGATTGACAGGTCATGACCAGAGACGAGGAGGCAAGAGGAATGGCAGGCCAAGGGAGGAGGATTTTCATGCCAGGGTACAGACAGCAAAGCTGATGAGTTCATTACCTTGTTTTAAATGCTGATTTAAAGGGTAAAAACAGAAAAGAAAAAAAAATAGAATCACGGAACCGTTTGAGTTGGAAGAGACAATTAAAGGCCATCTAGTCCAACCCCCCTGAAATGAACAGGGACACCTACAGTTAGATCAGGTTGCTCAGAGCCCCATCCAGGTTGACCTTGAATGTCTACAAGGACAGAGCATCCACCACCTCTCTGGGCTACTCATTCCAGTGCTTCACTACCCTTACTCTAAAAAACATTTTTCTTATATCCAATCTAAATCTCTTCTCTTTTGGTTTGAAACTATTTCCCCCTGTCTTATCACAACTGACCCCGCTAAAAGAGTCTGTCCCCTTCTTTCTTTTAGCTCCCTTTAGATACTGGAAGGCCAGTATAAGGTCACCCCAGAGCCTTCTCCAGGCTGAACGGCCCCATCTCTCTCAGCCTTTCCTTGTAGGTGAGGTGTTATTACCTGCAATTTTTGGTTCATTTTGTCACCCAAGGAAAGCTGCTGTCCAGTGGAACCACTACATTTATGTCAAGAGCCATAGCGGCAAGTTCACAGAGTAGACTAACTGGACTCATTCATGCCAGAAGAAAAACAAGCAAACAAACAGAAAACAGAGAATCTGTCTCTTGATCAGTACTGCAGAGCATTATTGAGTAGTTCTAACGTCACAGTAAATATTAATCAGCCCTTTGATCGAGCCACTAATCACTTATATCACAAATACTCTCAATGACTCCATCATGACTAACTAGGCCTGTTTTTCCTCATCAAACACCACATAGGCCAAGCGTGTCCTCTGTTGTTAGACAGATGAGGATAGGCCTTTACACATGATTTTGTTGCTAGGCCAATGACAGACAGACAAATTTTGGTGGTTTATTAGAGATTTCTAGCTGCATGGATGACCAAATTGCAGTGAATCTGCTAGGACTCCTCCGTTTCCCATTTCAAACCTATAAACAACTTCCTTTAGGTTAATGCACAGTACAGAAACACCTGCATCCATCATCTAACCAGGCAACATGCTCAAAAAGATTTAAGATTCTGGAATAATGGTTTTCAGCTACTGCAGAGGAGAGCTCTGCAGAAGAAAAAGCAAATTTAGCCATTATTGTAAATGCCTCTTTCTGCTGAACTTGGATATATAAATATGCAAATAAATACTCTGCTTTTATTTCTCACATTTCATTCAGTTGGAAATGGCAGTTGCAATCGTGACAGCAAAAGTATTTATTTTGCATATGGGAACACTGACAAAGTAATAATTAGACAGTTCAGTACGTGTGCTCCCACCTCACAAATGCATACATTTCTGGAGAACCCTTGGTAATTCACTTATAGCACAACATAAAATTTCATAATGCTTTCTGATAAATTCTTTTGGAGCTTGTACCTACGCCACAACATTTCTTGCATTTTCCCTTCCTTTCTCTCCTCTGTTGGTCTTTCCTCTTTGTCTTCCACTAACCTCTTGTGATGTTACCTTTCACATGCTACCAAGACCAAAAACTCACTGATATTTTTACAACCTCCACCATACAATAACACACAGGTTGCTCTAACCGCAAAAATAATGCATAGAAACATACACAGTATTTACATTAACTGATTTTGTTGTCTGCCTTGAAACCAGACCTCCAAAAGTAATAAGGAACTGCCTTATTAGCTGTGGACTCCTGTGTATTTGCCTTTGCTTCCCAGAAATGATGTCCAACAAGAAGCAAACTCTAACGTTATAACTGAGTCAAAGATCAGTGAGAAAATAAGCTTTAATCATATTTGGGATTTCAAACAACAGCTTTCACTCTCAAATCTCTTGAGCACACATTTAAAGAACTTCTTTTATTTAATTTGAACTGAGATAAAGGAAAAGTGAGTGCAGAACAAAATGTAAAGGCCAAGTATTATTACCAGTTTCACTTTTATTGTTGAATCATTCTTCAAAGTATTTCTTTCCTGGGGGTTAGATCTACTGCCAGGAGTAAGGGAGACACACAGTCCTTTCCTTTGTGACTCGGCAAAATATGTCTGGACGCTCAGAACCAGACATATTACACTAGCCTAGGGCTGAGGGAAGGAAGGGCTTGTTGTAACAGAGAAGGAAATAATCACGGATCTCTACTCCCCTTTCAGTCCTTAAGCACTCTGAATCATGCATTTGTCTCAGACCATCAGTATAACAAAAAACGATACTTTGATTTTTGTGAAGGGTTATCTGGGGAGAAAATCCTTGATACTGAAAACAGCTGTTACTTACCCATCTCTAGCTAGCATGATTGTTATGTAATTCGGGGATCAATTTCCCAGTTCTGCTGATTTGAAGAAGCTTTACTGTAAGCTCTCCCTCTCATCCTACAACAGGAACTCTTAGTAAAAGCATGTAAGCTTTTGCAGTGCTGAAGCAAACAAACTGATGGCACTTACTGAAAAATAGAGAAGTTCTCTGCGGAGCGTTAAAAATTATGGGCTATAATGCTCCCTCTGGATATCACAGCATGGCTTATTCCAACTATCCTTCTGTCATACACTGAACACATATAAAATCCAGTACCTCTTCCCCGCCCTGCTCCGAAAACTGTATATCCATCACAAATCACTTCTTATGTCTCACTTTTAAATGCACCCTAAGGCTAATTTTTAAAATGGTGTTGATTAAGCTGCTGCAATAAGAGACTGATACTAACAGAGGTAAATAATCATCTGCCACTTCTATGTCTGATGTCTTAAGCAAGGACAACAAAAAGGATGAGTATTTAGAGGGATTACATTTCACAACAGAAAGTTAAATGGAAACGGATGGATTTGCAGAATTGCTGCATGCTTTGACTCACATTCATTGTGATAATTTAAAATATAATGACCTCTTCCCCCAGCAGTTTGCTAGAGATTGCTGCCTCCGAGAAAAGAAAGTAAAATGAAACTTGTGAATGCTCTTCAGATACGTCAATGCAAAGCTCTGCACTTGGGTGCACTGACCCAAAACCACAGAACACACTGAAAATTCTCCAAATTCTGTCTTCAATCAGTAGCAAGCAGACAGGAAAGAGGGGCTGGTAGCACTTAAATACACCTGAAGTGTTTTCTAAGTAAACACACAGCTAAGGCATAAGGCCCTTGCATCCTAAGCTTGCAAGCCTATGGAAAGAGACCAGAAATATAAAGCTTACCTGAAGAACAATTGTTCTGAGGTATTTCACCAACTGCTGTAACGATGCTTTAACTTGAGTCAGTGATTCCTCATCTATAAATAAGCTGAGTATCTATTAATCGGTATTTTCTTTGAAATATCAAAAATTAAAGATGTAACACTTTACACTCATTTGTTTATTTTTCACTCATTAGAACAGTATCAACACAGGGAAAAGCTGATTTTCTTGATTTTTAGCACAATTCGGCAACCAGCTAGTGGAGATTAGGACCCTGTAATCTCCTAGGTTTGTATTTCAATTCTGCTACAACATGGAAAAGCAGCAGGCACTGCTGCCCCATGTAACCCATCCATTCAGCTGATCCACTGGCTATTGGGCTTTACACATTTACTAGGTTTGATGTTTGCCAGGTGCCACTTTCAGTTCTCGGTAATCAACTAAAAGTTTTGAACCTTCTCTTGTCTCCTAGCCACTAGTGAAGCTGTGGAACTGCAGATTTTGTACCCTCTTTGTCCTCTTAAATACAAGGGAGGAATGGAGCTTTCCCTCACGCTCAAGCTGACTTAAATGTCCAGTCAAAAACAAGATCAAGTAGCAGCATACCACAAAAAAAAAAAGCAGAAAAACTGGTCATGGTGCTGAGCTCCAGTGACGTTCAGAATAGATGTTGCCCGTGTCTATACCAGAGACTGGCTTTGAAGGGGACCAATATATCAGTAATTACCTTCTGCTGCAGAAGAAATTCATAAACCATAATGGGCAACACTGATTATAATGTCAGTAGTGTGACAGGGCTGCTTCTCAGTTTTATTGTTCCAATATTGTAACTGCTGCGCATGCAATACTTAAAAATATTAGAACAAAACAAGAAGCACTGTTCATTCTGTATGGCTGCAAAGCCGTACCTATAAACAAAGATTACTGCAACACATCTCCTCCTTAGTCACAGCATTAACCTTTCAGAAGAAAATGCACTATGGCTTAAAGCTGCTAACGGAGTCTGCAAATGCACAACAATGAACTAAAAAACAGGATAGCATCACCTTTTTTTTTTTTTTTTAAATAAATAATATGCTGCTGCTGCACTCATTCCTTGAGAAATGAATGTTAGCATTCTGTTGGCCAGAAACAGACTGCTGTTTTATGGGTAGTCATCAAAACGTCATGCTTCAAAATATTAGACAGCATTCGCTGCTATATACAACAAAAATATCCAATTACACTTTCTGAAGAAATCACATGAATTTAAAGGCACAGGCACCACAAAATATATAGGAACTGACAGTGACAGCCCTTTGGAGACACATGGATCTGTATTAATATTAATTATGGCTAGAAGGGATCTCTTCATTACTGAATAAAAACAATGTGAAACTACAACTAATAATCAGTAGCTTCTGGTTTTACTAGCATTAGGTTTCCTACAAAACAAACCCAAATTCAGATCTCAATTATGTAACTGCAAATCCTAAGCAATTGATTTAGGAGATTAACTACTACGATGAGTACAAAAGGCTACTAAGAATTTGATTCATTTTTGTTTTAATCTTGGCTGATCAGAATTAGGCAACATTTTTGGTGGAATCTTCTCTCCCAAGTGCTTAGATGCCAATCATCCCACAATTTTCCCCAATTCACACAGATATAAACAATATAATTTGGGAGAAAAAACTGCAATAAGAGCTGAAGGGGAAGAATATCAACACATTTCAATGTATTTTAAACACAAGAGAGACAGGCTTCACTTGAAAATGTATTCCAAGTCTCATTTTTCTCAAATAAAAATACTTCTAGTGCTTCAAAACAAAATAAAAATTGCAATCCAATCATTCCTAAATGTTTCTTGCAACTCAAAAGAATTATTTACTTGGTTGGTGGGGGGGAGGTACCTTCCAGGTAATTAACTAACTAGTTGTTTGCGGAGCTCTAAGGTTAGGGTATCAGAAGGAAATTTTGTTATTTTAAATATATATATATTAGATACAGACATGCACATATGTAAGAGGGAGATAGAAAGCTGGGTTTATTTTAACCTTTCCTTGAATGGTTTGTGCAGACTGCTTTGGTCTCTTTGCAGTAACAAAAATTAACAAACAATTTGGGGGTTGCACAGTGGTAGTAAGCAGATAACAAGAGCCATGCAAAGATTATGGCACAGATAACAAATAGACATTTGTAACACGGAACAACTTTTTAAACTGAAAACTGGTAGTTACCAAATGCACTTATTAAAAAGTGACCCAGCAGCTGCAAACACAATTCACCCTTTAAGGCAGCTTCTTCCTTTTATCTGTTTGAAGCCGACCTAAATTTCTGACGGCCAGAGATGATGCAGAGTGCCAGCAACCCGGGAGGAAAACACCTTCTGTTCTTTACTCACACAGTGCCTAGCAGAGTGCATGTATCCTTGTCTCTATGAATGGTGCTGCAATAGAAAGAAGGATAATACGCAGCAGGGAAGCTGAGGAACTACTGTCAAATTTCAGTTCACATTCATTTGGATCAGGTCTCAGCCAGCATTTGGGACAGTGGAAATCTCCTATTCTACCATCTATTCTGCCACCAGCTTTGAGCAATAAGCACCTTCAGAGGGCAGTTCATCTTCACAGGGTACTCCTCTCCCCATTAACTGCAGAAGTCTGGACTTTGTGATTGCCACAGTTAGGTGAGATGACTTGCAGTGTGGTTTGATCCACAGCTCTACAGCTGTCCCGAGTGAGCAACTGCACTTACAATAGGAAATTCTGTATGTTATCACATGGAAATGCGAGGCTATTAAATTACATCTGAACCAATGCTTTGTCCATATTGCTCCAATCCTACTCATTCTAATACATGGGCTCAAACATGCAAATAATGCTGGAGCGTTGCTTTCTGCACTGGAAAACAAGTTTCCACGATCTGAAAAACACTCAGAAACTGTTGCCCGGTGTCTTTAAAAACTATCAGCTTATTCCTTACAGATTTCTGCAGTAATTTGTGTTTGTGTTTTTGGACATCTGGAGAGCTGGTACATAAGTGAAAATAACTAAAATGGTAAAGGAAATGGGGAATCTGTCTCCGATTAATTAAGACTTACATGATGACATCATTTTGTGAGTTACTCATTCAAAGAACAACCCTTAGTTTGATGCTACCTTCACTATAAAAAGAAAACTCTCAGTCACAAGTACGTCACAAGTAACCTCCATCTGGTCCTTCAGTATATCTCAATTTCAACAAAAACCAAAAGGACCTCCAGCATTAACACTCAATCACTTGTAAGAGAACCTATTGTTTATAGGGGACTCTGCCCTATTCAAGCACAAGGGATATCATTAAGTTCTGGGAGGAGCACAAAAGCCCAAACATAAGCTTGGCAGCTGAGAGGCAGAGAGCAATTGCAGAGCGTATAGCTGTTCAGATGACAGGAATTAGTATAGCTCTGCTGGCTTCCTAGAATTATAGTGAATATAATACACCAGCTGAGGATGTTATCCATTATCTGTAACTCCAGTTGTGCCTGCATTGCTAATCCAGCCAGATCTTTGAGTTGAGACTTACATGGCATGAAGCAGATCACTTTATATAATTTAAATACAAAGAAGAAACTTGCAGATAATTTCAGCATGAACTCACAATGACTCAGAACTAAGTGAACATGGCACAGCAAGTAAACCAACAGTGTAATTTTTCATAGGACAACTAAACAATCCATCGAGGAGTCCAGGCACTCGCAAAAATGTGATGGAAGTCTATTTTTTTTGTTGAAATTACTTCTGTAGTGCAATTCAGTTTCAGTTTCTTTTAAGCACTCAACCCTCCACTTTCAAGTTGTTCTCACCGAGCATGAAGTCCAAAGCAGCTGCAAGGTGGGAAATACTCAATTGTTTCTTCCTTATAAACAATTTTCTCTTGAAGTTTTTTTTGTTTTGTTTTGTTTCAACCCTGTAGAATTAAGGGCAAATGTACAGATTCAGCAAACATTTCAGAAGAAAAGTGCTTGTCTGTTGTAAGCAAATGTAGAAAGGGAAGAAAAATCTAGGTCTGAGCAAATTTGCTCAGCAAGTTGGAGGATACGTGACAACATACTCCCAGCTCTATTAGCGTGCCACCAGCCTGAAAGCAGTTAGTTCATCATGTACTAGGATGTCCTCTTTCTTCAGGCTGCTGCTTCTGTCAGAGCTGTCTTAACAGCTTGCACTTCACAGTTATAGTCTAAGCACGCAACCACTCATTCACTTTGCACAACTCAAGCTTCTGCCAAACGGCATGAAAGAAAGGTGCAAAGAACCTTCTGAGCAATTCACAGGGAGTCCTTGTCAGGCCAAAAGGATGTCCACAACTAGTTGATAAGCAACACAGAGAAGGAACATATACCTCACCAGGGGAACGTGCTGCTTCACATCAGTCACATGCATTATAGTTGTGTGGCACTGACATGGTTTTGCTTCCAATCACACAGAGTTGGTGCTACCTGTTCAGTGTGTTATATGTTTAGTGAGGAAAGGGGAAAAAAAGTAGTGCAAGAAAGATGAGAGGTGGATCTAGGGTTTAAATCTCTGCACCACTCTCATACAATCTTCTCTTCCAACTCCGTACCATGAAGTAGCTGCCAGCCCCCCCATACCTCCTTGGTTTCAGTAGCAACAGCAATTGCTTACAGATCTGTATGTCAGGCTGTGAGGAAGCTCTGAAGGAGTCATTTGGCTAGTCAGACTGTATTTGCTGCTTGACCAGCTCTTCCCCATCTCCTCTACAGAAAAGGAGAAAGAGCAGAAAGAAGCTGTCGGAGGCTAGATTCAGCCCACATGCAGCCCTACAGTTAGATAAAGCCACTTTACATACAAGATCATATTAAAGAGCAGAATGAAGCATGAAATAGAAAACAGGAATAAGATTATCTAATATCCCAGCTCAAGTCACTACAAACTACACTCTGCTACAATGGCAAAAACAGCTTTAACCAAACGGCATTACTTACATTCTACACAAGGTCACCAGGAACTCTAAAAACATTTATTCTAAAATCAACCAACACATATCCTTATAGCCAATATTTCAAACAAGTAATCTGAAGCAAAATTACCTCTTCTGACACCAGATAGCTAGCACACAACAAAAATCTTGCCTCCTAGTTCCTGCCCTAACCACTGCAACATCCCTTCCACACTCAACAATATATGCTTTTCAGGGAATTAGAAGTCTTTCTGAATAGGGCAAAAAAAACCAAAATTATACTGAAACTTCCAGGTCAGGGCTTCAGCTGCCGTACCTCCATTGCCTTAACAGAGCCAGCAGATCCTTACAAGAGTCACCTGAAGGCAATTAACCACATTTTGAAGGTTGTCATGGGTACATGCCTTTTCCAGGTGAAGACAGAATCATTCCCTTACAAGAAAGTTTACTATGTAGGGCAGAATTATTATTTGTAGTTAGTACACACAAAGGGGGAAAAAATATTTATATTTTAATATCTTACACATATTTTACTTCAAGCAAGTAAATAACATTCAGTGGCACTGATGAATCTACAATTTTTTTACTTGAGTTTCGAAAACTGTTGCTAATGGTGGTTATTTAAGGCCTCAGTTCACAGAGATACATTTACAGGCAAAGATGCAAAGAGTGAAATGAGAGGGAGGGTAAACATTACGCCAGAACTGAGCTGACACAGAAACGTTCAGAAACAGGAACACTAACACTACAAAAAGTTAAAGGAGGATGGTGAAGGTCTTCACATGCTGCGGCTGCTTCCTGTGCTTCTGCTTAGTGGAAAACCAACAGGAAGGGACACATCCCTAAAAAACTGATGGATACCATCCGCTCTGTGGGAAAGTCGGATGCTCAGGGTCCTGACAGTCCTCGCTAATGGAAAATTCCTTGGACAGTAAGCTTGTAATTTGATACATGTCTCTTATATGAGGAAAAATACATCACAGATGAGAACCAAAATTTGCAATATTCTGACAATGTGAGAACAGCAGTTAGCAACTCTGTAGACAAAAACAGCATCTCTGGCAGGTCCCATTAATCTTTTAATGCAGATTTAATGCTCATAAAAGAGATTGCATGAATAGGCATGAAAGTAAGTCTGCTTATAATGTCAGGCACCGCAACGAGCACCTATGATTGAACGCTTGGCAAAGAGCCAGGAAGATGGTGCTCTGGATTTTCACTGGCTGTGAATGCTCCCTTATTCTCCTGTTACTCTAACCAAAAATGAAGTACAGTGACATTTCATCTGTCTTGCTAAATGACTCTGCTCCACAATAGTTCATAAGCAGCAGCTTGACTTAAACTTACTCCATTTAGAAATAAACACCTTCTGAAGTGGGACAGACATCAAGTCTTTGATATCATGTCCCGGAAGAAAATCTTTTGGTTCCTGCTCTCCATTACAGTTCAAGATCAACACTCAGAAATCCTTCCTTAAGGCCAGCAATAAACCTTGCAGTTGACTGCCAGTCATGCTTTAGTACCAGCCCCACCTTTTGCAGCTTTCCCAAAGGCTCCTTCCTGCCTGGCGCAGAAGGATGAGAACAGCTTAAATTAGCATTCAGGGGAGGACCCTCTGGGACAAGGCAGGAAGGGTCTCGAGCCAGAAGATAACCAGTAAAGAAACTGTATTTCTGAATTGCCTCAGATTTCACTTACTAGCAGTATCGAGATACCTTCATGTCAATACAAAGGCTTGCTTTTGTTCTACCTCAGAGCAGTTTGCACTCAGTGTTCTGTCATGCATTTACATTAGCATTTATTGGCCTAGACCAGAGCACAAGGAAAATCAGCATGACTGGGAGAACATGTGCAGATGATAAGCCATCCTTCACCTATAACGAATCAGTTAAAGATTAATGAGCTTTACTGACCCACACAGCTGTGCTTTACATCCATGAAAAGGACCGTACATGTACAGTGATCATATCCTTATCAATAATCTAGCTCTGTATTACTCTACTTTAACCTCTAATCGGATTCAGATTTCCAGGGCTACCCTCCTGGCCATTCATCCTTTATTTATTTTACAAATAATGGGAGTCTAAGAACAAACTCGGCACTGATTCTGAGTCTTCACTGTATTTAGTTGGCAAAGAGATGTATACCTGACTAAATTTGTATCTTCTGTTTCAAGGCCCAAGTCTCACAAAATTGAACAGTAAAGTTGCTATTAGTTGGAGCAGCAAGGAATTGCTTTTGCATTAAAATTCACTTCCTGTCTTTAAAAAACCTACTGTTTTCTTGCTCCGACTGCTACTTGACCAAACTACTGTCAGGATACAAAATCTAGCTCCTTCTTGGAATGTTGTTTCCTCCAGAGCTTAGTCTGGAATAAACACTATGGAAAGTAGGATGTATATTGTACAGGAATATCTGAAAAGCAGCCCTTCAGCATATCAACAGCAAGCCAAATATCCACATGATGACCAAAGTTCTGTTTAATGAATCTCAGAAACACCTTCTTTTACCTTTTACAGAGTAAATAGATCCTCCCGTTACCTAACTGACCCTTGCAAATGCAAAAAAGAACGCTCTGTCCTTTTCTTCTGCTTGTTACATTTTTACATAACTTTGGCAGTTTTGCTATGCAGCTTTGATTTACCTCCAGTTAGGATACAGCGGAGCAGTGCTACCCAGCTCACCATTCCACCAGCCAGCTTCCTCAGCTCTGTCTTTAATATTGTCATTGGGAGTAAGTGAAAGAAGCACTGTGGGTGTTTTTACATGCATTAGACTAGATTTCAATTTAAAAAAAAAAAAACAACAAAACTCTGAAACAGTATCTGACCTAAAATACCAGTGACAAGGAGAACTACTTATACCACTTTAGTGTATGTGTTGGCATGCAAAATGGAAGTGTGAGTGCAAAGAAAAGCAGTTGACACAATAGAAGGAAGGGACATCATCCAGAGGGACATAGACATGCTCAGAAAGCGAGCACATGAAAATCTAATGAGGTTCAACAAGGCCAAGTGCAAGGTGTTGCACTTGGCTTGAGGCAATTCCAGATACAAGTCCAGACTGGGAGAACTCATTGAGAGCAGCCCTGCAGAAAAGGACTTGGGGGTTCTGAGAGAAAGGAAAGCTGAACATGAGCCAGCAATGTGAGTTTGCATCCTTGAAGGCCAACAGTATCCTTGGCTAAATCAAAAGAGGAGTGGTCAGCAGGGCGAGGGAGGTGATTTTTTCCCCCTGCTCTGCCCCATCTGGAGTATTGTGTCCAAGTCTGGGGCACCCAGTACAGGAAGGATGCAGAGCTGTTGGAGCCAGTCCAGAGGAAGGCCACAAAGATGAACAAAGGGCTGGAGCACCTCTCCTATGAAGACAGGCTGAGAGAGTTGGGATTGTTTAGCTTGGATAAGAGAAGGCTCCAGGGAGACCTCACTGTGGCCTTCCAGTACTTGAAGGGAGCTTACAAGCTGGAGGGGGACTGATTTTTTACAGAGTCTGATAGTGGTAGGACAAAGGGGAATGGCTTTAAACTAAAAGAAGGCAGATTTAGGTTAGACGTTTAGGAAGACATTTTTTTACTCAGTGAGTGTTAAGGCGCAGGAAGAGGTTGCCCAGAGAGGTTGTGGATGCTCCATCTCCAGAGGCATTCATGGCCAGGTTGGATGGGATCCTGGGCAGGCTGATCTAGTGGTTTGCAACCCTGCCCATGGCAGGAGGGTTGGAACTAGATGATCTTTAAGATCCCCTCCAACCTAAGCCATTCCATGGTTCTATGGTTCTATGAAAGATCTAGTAGATAGAATTAAGCAGAGTGTGGAGTGGGCAAAGGAGGAGAGTAAAATCTCATTGCACAGAGGGTATAGCTATATCCTGGAGCTTCAGCTCAAGTTCTACCATCTACTGATAGTATTCTCAGCCATGCACATCTAAGCAGATCTTTCAAATCAGACACCTCAAGGGGTATAGGCATGTGCGAAACTAAGAAATTTTGTTTAAACATAGGAAAGGTGTTTTTTCCTGTAAGGGTGGTCAAGCACTGGAATACATGGCCCAGGGTGTTTGTGTATGACAGACTGTCTATGACAGAGGCCATACACCTTTTTCCTGTATAGCTTGGAAGCATCTCTTTTGCTGCAATGCACACATGGTTTCATTGACTTCAGTATGTCTGAAGTCAACTCTTGAGAGGATTAATATTGCTACATTACCAGGGTACAGACAAAGCAGAAGAGAAAGAAAATAAAGACTGTGACTTAACCCCTCCAGCAGATAAACAAGGCAAAGTCTGTAAGGATAGGTAGTGTTCATCTTATAAAAACAAACAAACAAAAAACAACAAACCAGAAATAGTTCTCAGAACAGTTGTTTTTAAATTTCACACTTCTGGTTTATGTTTTGTGAAACAGCTTCTGTGTGACTGAATGTTTGTCTCTATTTTGACCTAATATTTTCTCTCCCTACAGACCTTACATTTTAGTTCCTTAAGCTACTACAAGAACACTACAAAAATACTACTATTCAGCTTCAAGAATACTACTGTTGCTTTTTGGAAGACACTAGATGTGCACCTGTACTGAAAAAGGAAGCAAAACTTCCTGGGCATAATGAATAAAGAGGAAACTTCCTGCTGTATCCTCTTGTTGAGAAAATGTTGTCCACGTTGCTCCTCCTGAAAGGCCTCCAAAGACTTTTCCATGAATAGGCCATGACGTGGTCATGTGTTACCGAATCCTTCAGGCCTGACTTAATGTTTTTTTCAGAAATTTAACTTACTCATAAAAGAAATACAAAGATAAGACCACTCTGGTAGCAAAGTTATTCATCTTTTTGAAATTCTGGCTTCCACAAGTACTCTACCCATTTCAAATATACATATATACCTAATTGCTCATCCTCTCAGCCTGCATACAAACAGAATGGACATCTCTACAATAAAGCCAGAGTATTTCTTCTACAGATCTTTTAATGAAATGTAATGTTTGAGCAGATCTGCCTGACACTTTTTCTTCAACAGTTTAAAAACACATTTTGGAGCTGTCAGAAATAAGCTATTTAGTATTTTCAAGACTTCTCTAGAAACATAAATTAATCAGTACCAGAATAATTCAGAACTTTCTGAGACCGACAAATAATTGACTCCCATGCATCACACTCCTTGGCTTTGGAAACAAGTTTTAATTCCTGATGATACTTTTTTCTCAATTTTGATGCCTTTTACAGTTTTCTTGTCTTCTGTGGAAGGCCTTCTGAAAATCTAAATACTTCCTCCAGTGATTAATCACTTCCACTCTTTTTCCATGCACTAAACTAAGTCAGAGTCACTAATTCCTTCTGATCTTCATTTTCCCCCACCCTTTTAATACAGGTACTATTCTTTTTTTTCCCATTCCCTGAGAACACGTGAAAAACAGTCTCAAAGATCGTTCCTTGATGGTTCTGATACTGCTATGGCTATTTACTTAGAAGCTCCTGAAAAAAAATTCTCCAGATTCCTCTAACTTCTGATTTACTTATGGATGTTGCCTGTTCTCACTTCTGTTCAAAATCCTTTGTAAAGACTATCTTGCCTGTATTAACTCCTTCACTATCAGACACTAGACCTGCTGTAGCTGATATCCTCCTCCTTCTTCTAGTATATTTATATTCTCTCAGGTTCCAATTTCCTCAATGATGTGAGAGTACTGTCTTGCAGGTGTTCTATTACTCCACTTCTAATGGATTTCTATTAACATCTCAGAATTCAACAGCAAAACTATAATTTGGGATTTTATGAATCACAGTTTGTAACTTTTCAAGCAATTTCCAGTTCTTTTACCCTTCAGTCATCCCACAGAGAAACGGGTAGAAATAGAAAACTATAAAAGATTCAATTTAGCATGCAGGTGCTTTCAGAAGGTTGCTTCTTTCCCTCTGCTGTTAGTGCTGTTTCCTCTACCTTTCCAAGAAATTTTTTAACATTTCAAATCCATTTCCCCCAAACAAGGTTGCTTCTCGTGCTTAGAGTAACAAACTCAAGGAACACAAATGGAAAACAGTAAGAAAATAAAATATAGTGTGGTCAACATCCTGATTTTAATATGGAGCATTAAAAAAAGAAAGGAGATGAGGCTCAACTCTAAATAAAATAAAATCAAATAAAATACTAAAAGCTGTGCCTCACAGGAAACTGCAGAGATAGGTCAAAATATGTTCGAGTCAGTGAGATAAAGTATACAGCTTTTTTTATAGAATCATAGAATAGCTTGGGTTGGAAGGGACCTCAAAGATCATCAAGTTCCAACCCCCCTGCCACAGGGTTGCCAACTGCTAGACCAAGTACTAGATCAGATTGCCCAGGGCCCCATCCAACCTGGCCTTGAACACCTTGAACTACCCATGAGGTTATGCGTGCCATAACCTCTCAGGGCAGCCTGTTCCAGCACCTCACCACCCTCTCAGTAAAAAACTTCCTCCTGACATCTAACCTAAAACTGCCTTCCTTTAATCTAAAACCATTCTCCTTTGTCCTATGTACCCTTGTAAAAAGTTTATTTCTCTCATGTTTATAAACTCCCTTTAAATACTAGAAGGCTGTAATGATGTCTTCCCAACAATTCTATTACATTGTTATGACTACATTACACATATTACTGTATTACATATTATTACTATATTACACATGGAAGAAAGGCCAAAGGTAATCCCCTTAGAACCCATAATGAATTTCCTCATGATTTTACAGATAGCATAGAAGTGCTTAGCCTCAGGTCTTCATAAAACCTGAGACAGAGTCAGCTGCTAATATTCATCTAACCCAAAATGATACCAAAAATGTGTCATGCAGAGAGCAACAGGCATCCTTTTACAGTTGACTTCAATTTTCCAACAACATTTCTCTAATATGAGAAACCATGAAATAAATTTTCACTAGAGCCAGCACCTGAAAGAGGTACTGAAGGGCAACTCAACTGCGAGCCCCATGTTTGCCTATCTAACCAGAGCAGCTGACTCTCACTGTTAAACCTATACCTTCTCACGCTGTATTAACCAACTTTCTTGTCCACAAAATGATCCAGTATTCAGCCACACTTGAAGCAAGTATATCACTTACCCTCCAAGGACCTTTATAGCTAAACATTTATCTAAACAAATATAAGGAAAACACTAATTTGACAGCTGTTAACTACCCAAAAATTCTGTAGAAGTAACCAAAGGCAATAAAAATCAAATACCAATTTTTTCAACTGTTCTGTTCAGAAAAACAGCAGTTTCACTATAAAAATAAAAAACTCAACTCCACTTGGAGGTGTATTTTCACTGAAAATTATCCTATTTTTGTGATCATGCACAAAAGGCTGCTGATGAAAAATGTTCTCTGATGCTTACAATGACTCATTTTGAGCAATTTAACAGCATCATGTAAGAAATACAGAGGAGTTTTTTAACGTTCTGACTCAAGCCAATTGTCCTTTTAATCAGATCAGGTTTTGCTTATAAAAACCATTTTTATGAGTCACAACCTCACACATATATTTTTTTTAATTGCACATTTAGCTTAGGGCTAGTGTAATAGTATGAAAAGCAACAAAGGCAGACATGCTTTCCAGTAAAACAAATTTCTTACATTTCCTCCTCAAAGGACAGGCTACACTTCCAGGACTAAAGATGGGCAGAGAAGGCCACTCAGATGCCAGAACAGACAGGGAAGAAGAGGGTGCCTCCTTCACACACCCCTCCCTGTCCCCCCGGCCTTGAAGTTTTGAAGACAAGTCCAGCCAAAGGCTCCAAGAGCAAAAGAGAGAGCTTTACCTGACAAGAAAAATTCCCGTGTCAAGTTTTTTGCTGGTATAATGTACTACGGTACTGCAGTGATTTATACCAGAAGAGAATCTGTTCCCCTTAAAAGACTCCACGCTGGATTTTCTCTCTCCATTCACCCTTTTCTTCAGCATCTGCTCTACTCATCTAGTCTTCTCACTGAAATTCACATTGAAATAATGCCCTAAAATATTTATTATGCCCCTCAAAAAGTTTAATTTTGATAATAACAAATTTTAAAAGCCACAGACTACATAGAAAGATCAGTTACCTAAACAGGGACTGGGCACTTAAAAATCTTTTGGGATGTGACCCTGAACAAATCTGAGCACTCATAGGAGACACTGAATTGATTGATCTAGAAAAATCGAACACACACAACTTATTTCCCTAACTTGAACGATATTATTTCCATACTTAAACATGAAGGACATACTTGGGTATACTACTCCAAATATAGGCAATGGGTTTAGCAGCTCTCACATCAAGACTGACTGCACCAATATAAAGATGAAAAAAATCACCTTAATTAAAAGCATTACTTGCTCAAGGACATATATAGATCTCCCATTTCACAAGTCTAATAATGGAAAACCAGACAGGTGGTTGCCTTTCTGTTTGGTACTGCTGGCAGACTCTTCAAGATAGTGGTCTTAAGACAGCAGGAGGGGGGAGAAAAGAAAAAGCAACAGTTTTCCTGCAAAGGCTTGCCAAAAGAATGAAAATGTGTGAGACAATGTGTTAATGAGTGTCAGCACATATGGGCAAGTTCTGGTGATTTTCGTAAGACAAAAATTTGCAATTAAAATGCCATTTGCAATACAGATAATTAAGATTATCACCAAAATCCCTTTTTAAAGTAGTAGATGCACAAATACACAGGTAAGATAATGCATCCTATGCCTCTCTAGTTCTACAATAAACATGTTAGATTTAAATTTGAGGACTTTTCTATCACAAATCCAAATGGATTCTTTTAATCCTGATGTCTTCTATCTTTGCTTTATGATGATCACTAATAAAACACTGGTTTTTGAGAGCATCAAACTGTGATTTCTTGACATCTTATTCATAGTTTCTCATTTTATTCCATTATCAATTAGCCCCTTCATTTATTTTAGTATGGAGATTTCTATGAAGTAGTTGAGCAGAGGTTGTCCCAAAATAACATCTTGCCTGCCCTTAGTCTTGCGAAAATTCTACTTGATCAGGCCAACTTGTTCTTAAGCACAAGCTACATGAATTTCACAACAGTCTCCAGGATGTTCTTTCTAATATCTAGCAATCACTTTTGCTGATTAGGTATTGTCTCACCTCCGGTCACCTTAGCTAACAGCACCCCAGGAAACTCTTACAGCTCTCCTGGACTTTTTTCCCAACTTTTTCCTTTGGCCTGATGGCAGCACTGCCAAGTTCTCTCCAACATCACACTTTTCTGTACAAATGAGGACAAAAATAGGTGCTCCTCACAGAGAGAAACTAGGGCTTCAGTTGTTAGCAAATTTAAAGATTTTAAATGAATTTCATACTAGGGGAAAGACTGATTGAAAGACAAAGGGGCTCTCTGTATACAGAAGGGTTTATTGTACTCTGCATCTTGCCTGTAAGAACTATTTCTCAGAGATGTTATCCTCTTGCTGTTGGCAGAAATATTCACAGAATCTTGTAGAACATAAAAGAGCAGTTTTGTGATGTGAATGAAAACAATGATTCTTATCATTTTGGAGTGCTT
Source organism: Numida meleagris (assembly GCF_002078875.1). NCBI lineage: Eukaryota > Metazoa > Chordata > Aves > Galliformes > Numididae > Numida > Numida meleagris. The sequence goes on along the minus strand of NC_034409.1, from coordinate 67,568,960 downwards.
CTCAATGGAATAACCTGACATACACTCAACAGTAGGTACCAGGAATGAAAGAACCACTATGTGAATTATTTAAAATTCGCTGGTAAAATGAGATCACAGGAAAAGATCCTCGCATCCCCTTGATTCCTAAAAAAAGAACAAGATATAATTTCCTTCAATAACTTATTTTTCTCTTTTTTTTGTGTGTGGTTTTTGTTTATTCAATTGTTTTTTCAATCTTTTTCAACTATCAACTGAAGAGGTAACTACCTAGGATTGAAATGTATTCTTTTTAATACAGACACACACTCAAGAGGAATTCTGATGCATTAGTTTCATGAGCATTGGCAACAGAGCTTAACACTGTACATCTGTTTAACTGAAGATTAAATAAGCTTTTATCAAATTAAATAATTGCCTCAGTTCAGTCTTTTTATTCCTAATGGCTTAAGACATTGGGACTCAAAGCTGTCTTCAGGATTGAATCTAGAAAAGATTATTAGCTGGTTCTTAGGTACAGGAAGCACCTTAGAAAAGCAATTTAATCCCACTCAAATTTTGTGGCAACCTAATAAACAACAGCAATATTTAACTGACATTTCAAAGCTTCAAGGCAGAGTCATTGTATTTGTTAGCCTTTAGTCTCATTCCTTCATCTTGCTTTAGTACGGGAAACGAATGTTGCCAAAAATTGTGAAGTATCACAGAGATCAAAAAAGTGAATTAATTCTACTGCAAAAAAATTATTCACATTCAGTGAAAGGAAGCTCATACCAAACTGCCAAGTCTGATGGTTGACCCTAAAACTCATTCTTCAAGTTTCAGTCAGACAATTTCCATTAGCAATGTTATATAACTATTGAGAGACTTCACTACAAAGGCTTAAGGGCTCTCCTTTCCGGCTAGACAAGCAGGATTTGTTCACGTTATTTTCCTACCCTGTGCCACTTTACAGCATGGAGGGCTCAGGCTGAGCAGGAGACTGGAAGGCATTTCTCCAGAGAATGGAGCAGACCTAATTGCTCATCATGCAGCAGGGATTGTGAGGGCAGTGATTCCAAGTCTTCTTTCACAATCTGCTCCTCAAGCTGACAACATCAGCAGCTCAAAGAGCAGCTGCACATCTGTCTGCTCTCTCACAAGTGCAAAGTGTGTGCCTGCAAGCACCTTGAAATGAAAAGGAAGAGAAGCTTCACACAGTTCAACTGGCTGTTGGATTACGTCTCAAAGACAGTATCAGGAAGTGTGTTACAAACCTCAGGGGCTTCTGTTAGTTATAATGACGCTGAATTACAATAAATAAAGAATGCTACCATGTTCGTTGTGCCACTTGCTAATGAGATTATTTCCACACAGGTCAGAAACACAAACAGCTTGAGGATAAAACGCTTACCAACAGATATCAGAAGATCTGAAACTCACTGGATGCTAGGAAACCATTTATTTGGACTGCTACATCCACATTAACTATGATATATGTCTACATAGGTTAGACAGTGAGAAGACATGGCAACTAGAAAGGAAGATTGCTGCAAAAAACATTTGCTTGCAGATTATTGGAAAGTTTAGACTAAAGGAAAGGGTATTATCAGATATCTATCAAAGTGGTTGAAGGTTGCAAGATAGTATCTAACTGCTAGAATTTGCTTCTCCAAAACAGTCCTTAATCAGTGACTTCAGAAACACAAAACATCTATATCCTAAATAGTAACTCCTTGTATCACTTAGTCAAAATTCGGCATTGATCAAAAATCATTAGCACCTACATAAATATTTTCATGTCCCAATGTGAACACTGACTAGTCAGGCTCTGCTCCACAGCTGTAGGTAAATTATTCAGAATACAGAAATGATCGCTGTAACATTACCTTGCTGATTTTTCCACAGAGTCTAAGAACGGCCACATACGCATCACACATCTTGCTACTGTACAGCTTCCTTCCCAGCAGTGACTTACAGCAACTACTTATGGAAAGAATATAAAAGGACAGATGCAGAATAATCTTCTCCCTACAATGTGGCTCTCTTCAGATAAGGTCAAGCTGACTAGGATGGTAGGGGAATGAACTGGAAACATCAAGGATACCAACATGTTGAAAGTCCTCTATTTGATTAAGGTATTGCCGGATGTAAAGGGTGAGGGAGGTTATGATGGTCCCAGGAATAGCTTTATACCATATTTCAATCCTAATTACAATCTCAAATCTGGATTTGACAGGAAAGAAAGTTTTGACTGTGCAGTGGAAAAGGAAGCTTTACACAGGCTTAAGGGACTAATAGAAGGGAGATGCCTGTGACACATCTTAGATGAAAAAAAGAAATTGGGGCAGTCATCATGAGTCTTCTAGTCAGCCTGGGAAATTTCTATCATAATACTTTCACTGTCAGTACTCCTGTATGATATGAAGTAACGTTAGTGTAGGAAATTCCTCATACTTTTTCAAATCCAGCTGAGAACTGAGCACCACATTTTACACTTAAAAGCTGTGCTACCTGCATGCATAATCATATTGCTGCTTAAAACAAAGCAGGAACTTGATCTCTAATTCTTTTAGTATTATTTGCTTACTTCAAGTTTCGTAAATGGTAACATTTAGAAGGTATCACTAAAGTCAGTATACTCCCAGATCGAAACTTTTACTCACCCATCCTAAGGCTCTCCAGCTAGAGGGAAACATCACTAATTACCAGCAACAATTTAGTTTTCTGAAATAAATCATTCTGATTTTAAAAGAAAACAGAAAATTACTTCCACATCCCTGATATGAAAACATTGCCCTACCCAATACACTTAATCATAAATTATCTAGTAAAGATAGATCTTTTCGAACCAATGAATGGTATTGCAGGACTAATACACTATATCTGCCATAACACACTTGAGAGATAATTGAGACGTCAAGCCTCATCAATATCAACCTACTTAAAGTAAGGACAAGAGGACAGTGGAGGAATGATAATGAATAATGCTATTATATGAAGCTACTTAACTTATAGCTTAGAAACAGATACATATCAGTCACTAATCTGGGAAAGTCCTTGAATGTCATGAAAGTCTACATTGATAAGTGTCTTAGATCCTTAAAAAGCTTATTTCTATAGAAATGGATTGTTTTATGAGGGTAGTAGTCTTCTTTGTATTTTAATTTCCTGACTTGCACCTTTGATTAAATTTCAGTTTACCACACAGGAGTCAAAATAGTGAGTTTAGAGAGCATACAAGAAACATCAGTAAAATATACACATTTTTAAAAAAATATCTTTCTGACCAGGCAGAGGAAGTGACAGATCTCTCAAGAGCTTAAAACCTCAGAGGAGTTTTCTGCTATTTTTCAGCACTATTAATTTGTTCTCTATCTTATTCTTAGTAACTGGTTGTATATCTAATCAACACACATACATATACACACCACATTAGTTTCTCATCAAAGGTCTTGCATCACAGTTATCATCCACTCGTACTGAAAATGGACACTGAAAACAATCCCATTTCCTGTTATCCTATTCTTTCTCCCCTTTCAGTTTCTCCATTTCCCTCCTCATCCACTCACTTCCCATTTTGCTATCCCTTTCTCACAGAGTATTGTTTCACATCTGCTCACTCCTTCCTTTTTTCCGTAGTAGTTAACTCTGCAGTCCGTCTAGCATAGTTCCATAGTCTTCCTGTATCATCACTAAAACTCTTTTTCCTTTTCCTCTTCTCTGAAAAAAATACTAAGTTCAGTAAGCTTTCCCCTCTAGCCACTGATGGAGGGTGTGGGGGACACAGAGAATATTCATGAGTTTAATAATCCTCTGCCTTGACAATCATAAAAGCCTTTGCAAGCACTGTACTTCTCCCTGTTCTTACTCATTTTATCCACAATGCTACTGCCAAGCTATGTGATGTTCTGGACATCAACTTCATTAGCCATGTACCTCCCACAGGATTTTCAGAACCCTCATCTCAGATCCACTGCCCTGAGCAGTTCCCTCTTCTCTGGCACCTGGTGCATTCTCTTCCAATTCTGTTTGGTTTGCTTTCATCTTACCCTAAAGGCATTTCTGTGCCTTCCCCTATTCAGATCCTCTCTGTTTGGAAACGGCTCTTGAAGTTGATGACTCCTCCATTTCCCTCTCAATCACCTTCTCTTTCCTACTCTGTCAAAGACTGTCACACAAACCATCTGTTCCACTCAAAATTAGACAATTCTTTGACTCCTGGCAGAGAGAAAAATATTACATTTAGATACCAACAAACATCAATTTCCAGGTCTGCTCAGTGCCCTCCTTCTTTCTCACATACCTGGCTTTCCATTATTCATTTTATTTCACTGCTTTGCTTCCTTTCATAATTCTTCACCTCCCCATACCTGCATTATACTTTTCTTTTTATGCCTAATCATCTCCTGCTCACTCCCTTGGTTTATGCCTTTTCTTTGTGTTTTTCAGTGAATATGACAGGTTACTACCAGATCTCATTCTGTCTGAGAACAGCCTACCTCATTCTGGGTGACAAAAAAAAAATAATAATAACATGGCAATTAAAATTCAGTAAGGCAAAATCAGAGAGCTGGCACTGACATATTTTTCCTCGTCTCTTCCCCTTTCTCATCAGCCACTATGATTTGGAAAATTTCAACTAACTCTAATAAAGAACAAAATTTTATCCCAGTCTCCTAGGAAGCACAACTTGTATGATCAAAATCTGCTGATCAGTTCTATCCTAATCATTTTTGTAAGTCACTATCAAGCAAATAATACAAAGAGAGTAAGGACAGAGAAGTTGTCAGAGTTGAACCAAAGAGAAAGCCAAATCAGTATCTTCATTAACTGTGGGATGCAGCAGCCAGTTGGCCCAGCCAGTGCAGTAATGTGGTCCACCCATTTGGTATGTGCCTGGTTTGCAAGTAGCCAAAGCACCTCTGGCACATACCCAGTTGTACAGGTAACGAGAGGGAACTGGAGGCACTGGGGTGAAAAAAGCAGAAGAAAAAACACTGCAAGAAGCCAGACTTCCTTAGCTTCCCTGCTTACAGTGAAAAGATCTTGGTTTATTTCAGCTAACATGAAACCACTGTGCATTTCATCATTTCCAGGATTGGAACATAACTCTGGCACACTAATATCAGTACACAAATGACACATTTTTGTTTCTCCAGTCCACAGGCAGAGCAACATGCTCCCTACCTTTTCTGAATTATACTGGGATTTGCAGTCACAAGCTGGGTTTTCAATCCAACATCCTTGCTGTATTCTCTGGATAGAGGAGGAAGGTTGCACCTGTGCACAGAAAGACATTCAAGATTTTAACTGACAGCCACGATTGACAGGCTTCAACCCCAGTCTTTTTTAGTCTGCAAGTCTGCAGTTTTCAAATAAAAACTGCAGGCTGACAGAAAATGTAAATGCGCTGTACAAATACTGGACCAAGACAGACATTTTCCAACTATACTACATCCATACGCATAATAGAGCATGTTTGTACCAGACTGTGGGGAAATTTAGAAAAAAATCTTTTGCAGAAATGATCCTATGTAACTATTAAGCAAAAACAAAGTGACCTGGCACCTCTGACAGGTTGAAAGGCTATGGAAGAGGCTGTTATTACCTAGAGCGAAAACTCTTTTCAAACTCTTTCCTCCAAGTTTTGTTTTTCACTCTGCTTTGTCTTGTTTTCCAGCATCAGGCTCCAGACTGATATCAATCTGTAGCAGCACACACATCACATACGTCTTGCTAACAACAGGTAAATGCCGTTTAGTATACAAGAACTTACCAAGAAAACACAGAGAAAAAAAAATGTAAGTAATTATTTAGTGTGTACATACTATGTTCTCTCACAGTCTTGTTCTGGCAGACAGGGCAACAATATAAAGAAGATAAAATGACCGAATAGATCTACTTTGGCACGCAGAGAAACGGGGCTCCAAAAAACAGAAGTGGAAAGAAACTTGCAAACAAAGAGCAGTCCTAAATGCTCCCAAGAGCTGAAAGCAGGAAGGAGTGTAAATAAAGGTGAAAATATGAGGGCTGCTCCAAAAGTAATGCCTCCTATTTTAATATCTTGGCCCACAATGTCAGAGTTGGATGTTGGTGGTATGGCAGTAGAGGCTGAACCTTCCCACCAATATTCCATTACATTTTGTTGCTGTGTGTCAGATGGCAGCAGAGAGGCAGTCTGACAAAATGATGTCTGACATGGAAGTGTGTATGAAGCAAGGGTGTGGAATTGAATTCCTCCATGCAAAAAAAATTGCACCCATTGACATTCATGGATGCTTGGTGAATGTTGATGGAAACCAAGCAGTGGATGTGAGCACGGTAAGGCAAGGGGTGGTGCGTTTCAGCAGTGGTGACAGCAGGTCACCTCCGCTGGTGCAGATTTTTATGAGCGTGTTCATCGCTGGCAAAAAAAAAAAGGGTAGTGAATGGTAGTGACTATGTTGAAAAATAACGTTTTGTAGCTGAGAATTTGCTCTATCAAATAGTGTGATTGTGCTCTTTGTATCTGTTATAATTTCCATAGAAATAAATAGGAGGCATTACTTTTAGAGCGATCTATATCAATTCAAGCTTTATCCAAGCCTCTGCTCTGTTCTAGACATTAGTCAGGAGAAATGAACTCAATACACAGCAATTACACCAAAAATGAGTGTCAAAACAATGCTTTCCATTTCAGAGTTGTCTAACTTCTACATCACAGATATGAAGAATAATACTAATGCTTACAGGGTAAAAACAAAACCAAGATTCTCAAAGAAAAGTAGAACTGGGAATTTTTCTAGAGCAAGGCTGTTAATTTCAGTGTTGTTGGGTTGTTTTTTTCCCCCCCAAATCCTGTCCAGACAGGTTGAGGTGCAGCTCCCAGCTGCCCCACTGCCCGCCTGGCAGGGAGCTGTTACTTCAAATACACCACTTCTCCTTTGTTACCAGGGAGACCCAGGTCTCCATGTCACAGGTCGCACTCCTGAGAGAGGCGGGGTCAATTTTCTGCCCATGCTCCCATTAAACTCTCTGGCACTCTGTTTTGGGAGCGCTTCTCCAGCAATGCCTCTGTGCATCTTCCAGGCAGATGGGGTTGGTCATGGAACCCTCAAGTCCAGCAACAACTGGTTGCTTATTCTGCTTTCTTTTTATCTTCCAGATAAAGAATGATAAAACTTGAGAAACTGAGAAATGTTTACGTAATAAAAAATTGGGAAGAAAACAAAAAGACAGCAATTGGTTGCTTCCTCTACCTGCACTAAGTGGGATACAAATTAATCAGACTAATTCTATTCATAGAGGTCGTAGAAACTCTCTACCAGTTTTCAGTAGTAGGTCAAACAAATATTTGTGAAGAAAGATGTATGTACAGGTGACCTTGCCCCAGAGCAAAGAGATGCAATAAGTGACCTCTGGCAGGCCACAGTTTGATAGTTCCTGATTTGAATAAACATAGACTCATATAGCAAGCTTTAAATAAGCCGTTTTCAATTGAAGTTTATTTAAAAGCACTGTGATGGACCAAGATATCTCCTCAGTTTTATCATCTTAATTTATTTCACACACCAGTCACAGAAGCATTATTTAAACACATTAATACCCTTCAGCATTAGATCACATTCCCAATCTGTTCTGTGTGAAATATTAAGAAGTGGCCCAAGTATCCAAGAGGAAACTCAGGAAGAAATCAGTCCATCTTCAGAAACTCCTTGCCCTTTTCTTGAAGGGGTCAGCAGAGTGCTAAGCCCTGTGCAGGTGAGGAATGCACCAAGAAGTAAAAGATTCATACTAAGGTGGATGTATTTTTTATTATCTTACTCTTGCTCCTGGTACTGAGGAGTAAGTACGTGAATATGCAGGAAAGAAGGAAGAAACAGGACAGTGTCTGAAGTCAGCATTTTTTGACATGAACATAAATGAAAGAGGAGAATTTATCGGCCAACTTATTGGCCTTTTGTATCTCCCTGATTAGGCCCAGATTTTGTGAGGGGAAAAAAAAAAATCATCAACAAAGCACAGCAGTTCACGTGCGCCTTTTTCACATCTGAGGCCTTCCAGCTCAATAGGTAGAAACAGCTGATCGAAAAATGAGCGGGATTCTTCGAAATTCCCAAGGCAGAAACACCTCTTCTGAGTTTGGCCCAGAGAGAAGTCCAGCTCCTTCAGGTGCAGAGAATCCAGGCAACTTGGCTGAGCAATGGCATGTGCATTTGACAGATGTTATGTGATTACCTAGCTATTTGTACAGATACTAAACGCAAGGGATTAATATGAATTTAATATGTGATTTCAAATATTCATTTTTATTCCTTTGTAGGACCTTGGCCAGAGTCAGGACAATAATTGCCTATGGCAACTGAAAGCAGCATTTTTCTGGACTTGTTTACTAACCCCAAAAGCGGCACCATATTTAACATCTACAGCTCCATCTGGGCTGGTATGGCTAGATGGCATGGCAGAGTGTAATTAAAAGATAACAGCTTGTCCTTCCCAAACCATGATAGCCACTAGTCAGCTTGAACATAATGACAAATTTCTTCCAAATTTGGAGCAAATTCACCAGCAAACAGCATGGAAAACATCCCCCAGTCCCCTGGAGAGAAATCCTCTCCCTGGCAGATGCACAAACCATAGCAGAGACATAAAAGACAGTTGGGGGACAAGGAAAATCACGAGACATAAAAATATTTCTTCACAATCTAATGCCATGAAAATATGTCTCTTCTGTCAAAATACAGACAAATACATTGTTTATGATTTAGTAGCCAACACTTCTTTCTTAAAATACTTGCTTGCATGAAGGGAAAGGGAAAATTTTTAAAAAAACATCCTAAAAATAAAGATTACAAACTTGAAAAACACCCACATAACTCAAGAAAAGCCTATGGCAACTACTCTGACTAAACACGTAGACCATATACCGTGCACCTTTTCTTATTGCAGATGTAGCGTGCTGTGGCCTAGGGGCTGCTGCTCTTTTAATCTCTATGTCGGTACAACTGTGTTTGTAGAAGATGCTCAGCAATGAGATGAGTTTAAACTCATTAATTAACCTTAGTGATTACAATTTATCAAAGAAGATGGCTGCAATCATATTTCCATAAGCTCTGCTGTAAGTGACATCAAAAACAACACGAATGGAAGGAATGAACAATGGCAAAACCTGCCATAATTATTTCACGCTGCAGAAATAGTTTAAAGCTATCAGATACCTTTCCTATAAAAAAAATGCAAAATCTGATGCAAGTTATTGTTATACTCTTCCTCTCTCAGCTCTCAGATTACAGAAATCAGATTTAGACAAGATCTGCTAAATTTTCCACCTGCTACAAACATATTCTCTCCCAGTGGCATATTACCTTTTACCCAACAGAACTGAAATATTTTCATAAATACAACTGCACCACTAATACAATACAGCCTGCAGACAGTTACTGGGATTTTTGCAGGTTTTTAACCTACTGCTTCTTTCCAATTCAAAATAAGTTCAGTACAGACAATGGCTAGTTTACCCTCCCTAGAGAGAAAAAAAAATCTTTTTTTCTGATCAGGCTCTACTGTTTTTGTAACTGATTGCTCCTACAGTATTTTAAATTCCTATTGCATCTACATAATATTACCATAGCATACCCTGCAGTTTCTTATATTTAGTCTCTGGAACACTGAAGGAGCTTTGCAGTAATGGCAATCAGCACATTGAGTCCCTCCCTCTGTGCCTTTGTCTTTAGTTTGTTGTATTTCTTTGCTTTAACATCAAAAGCATTTTTGTTCCTTGAGATGCAAGCCAGAAATTATAGTAATATTGTCTGCTTTAGAGCAAGTTTGTATGGCTTTATAATAAGGTATCAGGATTCAATAAGTAGACCTGCTAAAGTGGGAGCTCATTATGCATCTACCTCAAAACCAAAGAAACACTATTTCTCATTTTTTGGTAGCAGTCTTCCAGTTTCTGCCCCACAATGTTTTTCTTGTTCATGTTTAACAAAAAGGAGCCAATTTCTGTCTTTCTTCCTTAAAGAATGCGGATCTAGAAAGAGCCAAATTCAGTCAAGAAAGCAGTAGCTGATTCTGCACTGTTCTGACAGATTCCTATGACTTCAGAAAGACCAGAGTTATAGCAAATGTGGGAAATTAAAAAAAAAAAGATGGCATCAAGGAAAAAGGTTTGGCCTTCCCTTAGTCAGACAGAAATTAATCTGGAGGGAGGAAAAATGTGGAAATATTTTAGCTTGTCCCAACTTATTAAGCCTTGTCCTATGAATCAGTATCTGATCATCATGAGTTCAGTGGGTTGCATATGATCACATTTAGACTTGTGAAGAATGAAGTACAGCACAAGATGACACTGTCTAATAAGTAATAATTAAAAAGAAAAGCAGCTCCTAAATCCCTGTCTGTGACACTGTACAGTCTGTCACAACCACAATGCACCCATCTGCAGATTTTCCCCACATTACACACATATCTGCAGAGGCCAGCTAAAACTCTCTTTATTGCCCCTTCTCACACTTCTACCCAAATCACTGCTGTAAAACATCCTGCAAAGGGGAGAAAAAAAAGTACCCAAGACAAATTATAATTGATTAATCACAACTGAATAGCTTTGAAAAGTCAGAGACTGAGCAGGGGGAAGGGCAGACGATTTGTCATTGAGGTTTCCATCTTACCGCATGACAAAATCCGCTTGATCTATTTGTTTTCCGCAGCCGCTCTTTTTGAGAATCCCACCATTTCCCACCACAGAGCATTTCTTCAGTGGCAGCTGGAAGGGTGTAGCCTAGCAACACAAAACAAGGACTGTTTTTACAGAGGAGAACACATACATCTTTGTAGCAGCTGCTCCTGGAGAACCAGGGAGCTGGCAGGGCTCAAAGTGAAGAAAGAAAATGGAGAATGAGGAGCTAGGAAAGAAGTCCAGAAATTAGCTGGTAAAGTAGACACAGGACAGTTCTTATCCCTACTCCCCAAACCAAAATTCAGAAAAGATACAACACAGAAGATAATAACATTTCTGCATAAACAAACTGCATAGTTATAAAGTTGTGATAAACATAATGACGAAGATAGGAAGTCCAAATGTGTCTTCCAGCCAAGCTGCAGAGAGAGGAAAAAAAATTACCAGGAAAAAAAAACATGAAAGTGACCTCTTACATAAAAGACAGCTCTGGACAAGAAAGGAAGGAAGAAGGAACAATATGAGTACAGAAGGGACTCAGGAGTCACCCTGGCTCCTTCCATCGTTCTGGGCTGGGTCACTTTAAAGCATTAGGTAAAGATATTTAGAGCTTCTCAGCAGCTTCTTAAACACTCAGCTTCCCGAATACAACACAAGTGAAAATTAGAAAGGAGCCATTTTAACTAAGGAGCCCTCATAGCAGCTTAGCAGGACATTAAATTGCAAGGTCAAATTGTCATGCTATCTTATGCATCAAATACGGTAATAAATGAGATTTGCATAGTCTTCTTCACTCCAGAGGATCTCAAAGCTACATGTGGAACACCTTCCTGTCAGCCTTGAGTCATTCACCGTTAGTGAGATTGGGGCAGTTTTTTAAATAGCACACAGTACATCAGTGTAGGCCAGAGCATATATATATATGTATGTAAAACAGGGTCGAGGGGTGAACAGCAAAGGAATTTAAAGTAGTATGATAAAGTTATAAGAATGGAATTTGTCTACAATACAAGTGTTGGTATTCTCCTCATGAAAAAAAAAAAATTGTGCAGGAATTTTTCATTTATCAAACCTGTCAAAACCTGACTTTGCAGCAGAGACAGAAGTTAGTGCCTGGGCCTCTGAGAATGCAAATGCCACAGTGACAGGATGCATCACGGCAAAACAATTATTTTCTCCTGGAGGACAAGTTCGAACGGTGACAGCACTTATTGTCACTTAAATGTACAGAGCAACATCTAACATTGCATAATGTATTCACGAAGCATTACAACAGTGTACACAGCCTAGAAAACAGACCTAGCACTACAGCACAAACTCTAAGTTTGTATTTATTTCTACTTTCAGTTATTTTCTTCCTTAAATGTATTTGTTTCACCATCTATTCTCAGCAAATTAGATTCCATTCAGCTAGTATAAAACCATAACCAGCCTTCTAATAAAATAAATTAAAGCACTTTGCATATCCTAATTCTGGATTAACATATGCTAGAGTAGAAAAATCAATTCCAGTTTATTGAGGCCCAGCCACTGTTGGGAACCCAGGAACAGCACAGCAGAGCAATTCTAAGCACACAGCTGCATTCTAATTCTGCATCCACCTTCCCAGGAACATTTTTTAATTTACCCAGTTATTGAACTAGCAGCATATCTTGAAATTCAAAGAACATCTCATTGCCGAGGTGACCCTGACCAAATGAAAGCTCACAGGCTCAGTAAAGGGAGCGGGATAAAGATGGAAGGAAATTTAGAAGAGGTAAGTTTTTATAAATAACATCACCATTCTTATTAAGATACGTCAGAGCTCTTCCAAGACAGTCAGTTATGCAAAGGCAAGGCTGTGACAAATAAATCACAAAGGCAGCAGCCATTATCTTAAGAGCTGTGGCAACTCTTGTCACATAATTCCTGTGACTTCAGTACATGTTAAATTTCTCAAAATAAACATTCAGGAGTTACTAAATGCTTCAAAATTCTGAGTTGCAAACAGCCCTTGATATTGCTTGACATGAATTGCTGTCCTTCAGAGGAGACTTATATCCTGTTATGTTCAAAGACGATTATACTAGTTGTCATTTGCATATATACTTTCATTTCCAAGAGCACATGAATCTTGGAAACTCTTGCCCTTCAGAGAGCCCAAAAGACAGAACAAAATCAGAGCTGTGAGGATGATTTGAGGGAGCTAAAGGGAGGTAGAAGTGGCAAATAAAAACACCACTGTGGCCTAACCTGTGAAGAAATCCATTCATACAATGGACGTAGGAGGAAAACCAACCTGAATGCAGTTCTCTGTGAAAAGCCACCATGCCCACAAAAGCCCACAGAAGCTTTTCCCTCCCCCAGCAAAGTAATGAAAATTCTGGACATGACATAGATTTTGGACAGTTTGCATGCCATTGTTTAGCTTAAAACATTCAACAGATGCAGCTTCCAGAAGACTATACTTAAAAACTCAAGGCAGACATTAAGTGTCCCTGATGCTTGGAGGCATTTCAGCTGCTTTTACCCTAATGAAGAGGAATTGCTTAGCATGCTCTGGGGCAAATGTATTTATTTTTTTTTTTAACATTGCACATGACTGTACTTCAATCATTCAGGCTACAAACCTGCATATTGCTCAAACTGCAGGGGCATTTCAGGAGCTCTGTTCTCAGCTCATTTGTACAAACTGTCCAGTCATACACAAATCATACAAGTCAAGTGTTGCCTATGAGCTGCTACGAAACACGTGGCTCCTTTGTCTCTCTGCAAAAGGCAAAGAGAAAGCAGCAGACTCCTGGGCTTTCAAACTGTTAGGAATCATAATCCTGTGATGCAGTTAGCAGCTGCAGAGTTAACCCACTGTGGGATGCTAGTGCAGATGGCACACTTCCCTCCACCTCCAAAAGGTACTTACAAGACAGATAGCACATCTTCAAAGCTAAGTTCTGTGAGCTTCGTTCTGTGACTTCCCACAAGCATTCAGCTCATTCCTTCCTTTGAGCTGACGAAAATATAGGGTGCAAACAGCTTAAGCAAAATTGTAGGGTGATTAACCATAAGGAAGCTCCAGGTCTAACATGCAGTTGAATTACTAGCCCTGTTACTACCTTTCCACACCACTATCTGGCTTTCAAGAGGTTTCCCTGCATCCACTTGTTCCTACCACTGGCTCATTGGGTATAGACTGTGGATTTAAGGCTGCAATTAAATAATTATCAAAACCTAGAGTAATTTTTTTTTCATTTAAGAGCAAAAAACACTGAAGATGGACTCTAGTGATTTGTTTTCTTCCTCGTGACAACTAATCTTATGCCATCTTCCTGGTGTAGGTAGTCTGTCTTCAGATTTTCTGAATGTTACGTTGAAGAGGTTGATCAATGCTGCAACTTGCTTGAGAATTAAACCATTTTTACTTTTTTTGTGAAATAGTCTTGGGCATGAGTTATAATTTCAGTATGAGGCAATTTTCAATCAAGAATGTAACATTTTTTAAGGTGATAGTGCTATTTGGAGAGAATCCTATACAGTAAAAACAAAATTGCTTCTGACTTTCTATTACTAGAAAAATACGTTTCACAGAACTAATAAAAATTTTCTAATGCTCTTCCTCTTTACCTCCTACAGTGTAACTCCTTGCTAGGCAAATCATCATTTACAGGGGACCCAGCTGTCATTTATGCTAAATACTCACAAAAGCTGAGTTCTTTGCTTTTCTCCTTTGAATTGTAAACTGGCCTGACAAATACTTGCTTTGGATTGTAAAGTTGTAAAAAAAAGCATTTCCATTTATATTAGCTTCCTGAAGCTGGATTGTTTTTACTGTCAACGCATTTTACTTTTTCTTCATTGATTAAATTTTAATGAACAGATTCCTGTGGGTGGACTAGAAAAATCAGCACATCAGTTTATCCAATGTGACAGAGAGACTATAAAAATAAGTAACCAGTACATATCCATTTTTAAGCAATCATTACAATAGAATTAGCTAATATCATTAACTGAAAGAAAAAAAAAAACAACTTGTATATTGCCATAGGCAGGATCAATCTCCTTCAGAAGTTTTAAAAATAAATAAAAAATAAAAAGGGTTTACATAAGATACCGAAAGGTATCTCTTCAAACAAAACCAGAGACAGAGGGGTCTATTGTCTCATTTTCTCTGGTTCAAATCAGTGAAATTCCACTGATAATCAATGAAGATGCTCTAGTTTCTATTTATGCAAATGAGGAAAGATGCTGCACATCCCCCTATGAATTCAATGACAAATAAGCACACAAAGCAATAGATTAATGGCTCCCAATTGAATACAGGAGTAATTTAACAGAGCATCTATCCAGCAATTCACTGATTAGTTTCATCATTCATCTAAGTAAAAATAAATCATTGTCATCAGTTAAAAGAACATTACACAGTACTAATAAAATATAATTTATTTTAGATAATGGTATTCTAATTCACTTTGATTTCATTGTTAAGTTGTTAATGTGTTAATTTTTACCCACTTACTGCCAAAGACAGTTAATCAGCAACCAAGTTCTTACGGGGAAAACAGGAAAAATTACAGTTTTCAGCCTCTGATTTAATAGTGAAGATGTCAAAAACACTGAAAATACTGGGAACATAAATTACAATAAAATGGGTTTTCAAATAAGCATTTTTGGATTTGGAAAAAGATGCTGTGTTTTACTGTTCCCTTTGAGAAGACAGCATCCTGAAGAAAATGAACTAGTTCTCCTAATTTTTCTAAGGATCCAACAAAATTCCAAGAGTCAACAAGAAGCCAAATTCAGCCCTGCCCGTTCTTTTTATGCACTTTTGCATAAGGAAGCAGCTGACACTTTAAAGGAAGCCTATATTTGTCTTAACCACGGGTAACACGCCATTGTTTTTTATGCTGTTGGACATGGTGGGGTGGAAAATGCTCCTTCTTCCTTGCTTTATTGTTTACAAATCATCTTTGGTACGACAGGCCTTTTGTTCCTCTGGTGGAGCTGTCAAGCAGAGAGACATGACGGCTCGACAGCAGCTGGCTCCAAAAACATCAACGTCACTCATGCAGGGACAGTGTGTCCTCTGTAGGGGAATGCAGAGGGCGGTTGCAGCTCCTCACGTTTCACTTGTGTCTCTCAGCCCAAATACTGCAGTGAGCTGGGCAGGCACCACCCCAGAGTAAGGGGCAGCTACTGATGGCTATCTTGCAAACCTGACTGTGTTAGGAGTGATTCCTCCGAAAGCAAAGAGGGCTTTGGCCCATTCCTACAGCGTGCCACTGCTGACATTCTTCTTTTCGTCCCTGAAAAGTAATTGATATTTTCTCAGGAAAAATAAGTCTTATTTTTGTGAAAACAGTTGGGGCTAGTTTAGTTTAGTTTTTTTTTTTTTTTTTTTTTAATTGTTGTTTGTAAAGGAAAACTGTTGATGGTCCTTGGGGGTCCATTCCAACTCAAGGTATTTTATGATTCTATAATAGGTCTCATGTAGTAGTAATTCATAACTTTCAACATTTTCTATCATACCCGTTTCCTGCTTGGTCTTTCTGTTTATACTTACGGATTGAAATAAGTGTACAAAGTTTGAAATACATCCAATATTCTAACAATAATTTAGAAGTTATTTTTGTGTAGAGAAACAAGAAACATGGGCTAGAATGGGTTTATGTGTGCTGGAAAGGCAGAAAATCTTTTCTCATGAATCTTGACTGAATGCTGGGGGCTAGAAGATGCATAGATTTTAAGAAACCACAATGACACATTATTGATAGATTTACTGAATGCCGTATAATTCCTAAATTGTTGTGCATTCATGCAAAGGTCTATCACAAAAGCTGTGAAACTGTGTCAACCTATATTCTGCCTGTGAAAAAATGTCAAAATCACAATGATTAAAGTCTCCACTAAGACTTTTAAAATGTGTATTAGCTACAACTTGTAAAGAGTTCTCTGAATAGGAGAAATGTTAAGCAAGAAGCAAACCAAATAGTTTGCCTTTAAGGTTATACAGTTGCAAAACAGTGGGATAGAAACAAGCATAGTTAACTATATGTGCAACAAATCAAAATGAAACTCCGACCAGACTTACTCAGCTATGCGCATAATACACTAACCTTTTGTGTATGCTAATTACGAAAAGCAGTAGATAATCTGAGCATGCTTTTTAAAGTACTGGACTCAGATGCTGACAAATCCCAATATCTGATCACAAACAAACTACTACAAGGAACTGTGAGAGTGACTATGAAATCCCGCTAAGAGATGGGAAAGGAATCTCAAGATGAACCACCAGCTACCTTAAAAAAAAAAAAAAAAAAGTTTCATTGCTCCACAGAGGTGCTGCTAATTAGCAAACGCTGAAATCTGAAGCTCAGTGCTCATACAAAAGAGAAATGGTCCAGGAAGAGCAAACTTCTCTGTAATACCATTCAAGCACATCTCAGCTATCACAGTAGTTTTTATCATGCATTGAATTGGAATTAAACATTGAATTTCATACAAGCTTGTGCTCTTTACAAATATATGTTTCTGATTATATGATTTTTCATGAGATTAATATTTTATTATGCATTTATACAGGATCATGGAATGACAAAATGTCACTTAGGAGAATTAGCATTGCTCTGCTGCAGCAGGAAAACCTCTTACATTCAAAAGGATACATGGAATATTAACAGCAGAGCAATCACAAAGATAAGAACGCTTTGCAGCATACCTACATATTCATAATAAACATGGAGTACCAGTAACTAGCTAGCAGTCACTTTTAGTCCAGGCTGTACTTAGCAAGAACTTCACAATGGTATGTTCTGTAATAGCTTTCCACCCAGCATGAAGTCACCACAAGTACTCACTTGAAGTGGATTAAAAGAACTTTTCAAATTGCTACCATGGCATTTAATTTTATTGAACCAGCCTTCATACAGCCAGGATAGCACAATGTGAGGATTATGAAAAAAATTTACATTTGGAAACTGTAGCAGTTTATTATAGAAAACAGACTTTCAAGACTATATCATAAACAGTATTTTAAACAGCGAATACTCTAGAAATGTGAAAGGAGAGCTTCTATTCTGTATGACTTATAAGAAAAGAAGACATTAATGAGTGGGAAAATTTGAAAGTTCTGGAAGACTTCTGGATCCGAGCTTTATAATCTGCAATTCACTGGAACCCCCAAACTTTGAATTAAAAATGAGAAAGAGGAAATATTGTTTCATGATTAATTTGAAAAAGGAACTCAACCTACTGGAGCTGAGTAGATTCTCTTACTCTGAAAGATGTTAGTTTCCAACATTTCTACAACTGGAAGGCCTCACAAAAGACTTAATCTACCTTCTATATGGCTGCATTTAGATTTTCCATGGAGAAACCAAGTCCTATGTAAAGTGTACAAAAGGAAAGAAAAAAGTACAAATTTCATCAAAAGCAGTTTGACCAGAATCTGTAAATAATTGTCTATGTTGGCTTCCCTAGATGCCTTCCCATACACTTGAATAATTCAATTTTTTAATTTTTTAAAATCTTGTATGATAATAAGGATAAAATTAAATTCGTAGGCTGAATCAGTATAGTCCGCCTGCAGCCACAGAAACAGTCAGCAATTCTTTTCTTTTACCTGACCATTTGACAACATCAGATTCTGTGTTGAGCTTAGAGGAAAACACCATCCATCACGTGGGATTCTTGAGATTGCTCTGCTTTGCCAGCACCTCAAAAGCTACACACACAACACCCTTTCCATTAGAATTCAAGACTCAGTATTGTAAGCTCGCACTGTACAGCATTTACATATGGGACTACAATTTGTCTTCTGGTTCACTGGCATACTACAGCAGAGAAACATTCAAACATACCAGGTATTCCAGTGGTTTCCTAATGTTACACAATGCTGAATATTTATCAGCAAGCATTTGTCTTTTGGATTTGAAGACCTAACTTTCAGACATGGTTTTTGAAGGATTTGCCTGTCCTCTACTTTTCCTGTTTCTTTCTTAATCTACTCTACATCTAAGCAGATGAGAAAAAGGAAAGAATATCAAATGCTGTATGCCAGAGCTACATTGCTACAACACTTCTATGCTCAAGCCAAAGGTACATTTAAGTATTTTTGGAGTTTGGACTAGATATTTCACAGAAACAAGGATATTTCATCATCACTTAAGGGGAAAACTACTTTTTTAATGTCACGCACGTCTAATAGACAACAAGAGTAGCTGTAATGTGATTTTAGTGAGTTCTTCCACAAGCCCAAATAAAATGTAGCAGAAACTTCTAAAATTAATCTCCTGCATTACACTGTGCCATTATCTGGCCAAGGAAGTTATTGTATTTAGACATTTTAACATTCAAAGCTTAAATTTTTGTTAACTAACTATAATATTCTAGTTATATACAATTGCCCAGTGACAATGTCCTCCAACTGTAATTTCTCCCTCAGTGCTTTCAGGATGGAAGAATAGTAACAAGCTGAAAACAAAACAGAGTAGGGAAAAATCCTAAGGTATCTGCTTTCTTACAGCTGGTGCAGGAAAACCTAGAAACTGTACTCACACGTTAAATTATTCTCTTGTGAAAGTGTGGGATAACACACAGTCAAATATAGAAGAATATCTGGAAATTTTGAAAGACTGAGTTCCTGATCAGTAAGGGATACTACTCACTTATTATCCTAAAGTAACAAAGCTTTTCACAATGCTATTTCATACATATGCTGCCACTATGAGGGCACCCTGAGAGAGTTGGGGCTGTTCAGCCTGGAGAAGAGAAGACTCTGGGGAAACCTGAGAGCAGCCTCTCAGTAATTAAAATGGAGCTATCTAAAAAAAAAGAAAGAAGGCAACAGAGTCTTTTAGTGGGGTCTGTTGTGGTAGGACAAGGGGAAATGGTTTCAAACCAAAAGAGGAGAGATTTAGATTGGATATAAGAAAAACGTGCTTTTTTTATGATAAGGGTAGTGAAGTACTGGAACAGGGGTGGTGGATGCCCCATTCCTAGAACATTTGAGGACCAGTTGGACAGGGCTCTGAGCAACCTGATCTAGCTCTAGGTGTCCCTGTTCATTGCAAGGGAATTGGACTAGACGGCCTTTAAGAGTCTCTTCCAGTACAAACAATTCTGTGATTCTATAATTCTATTGCCAAGACTAATCCACAATCAAACACAAAGTTCCTAGGCATTTTAAGATCAATCCCAACCATGTAGAATTTACAGAGGATAAATGTTTTTGCCATAGTATGAATAGAATACAAATATTTGTGAAATGCAATAATAGTCTGTGTCAAACATGAATGGGGATAGGAAAGAGCAAGCAGGAGGACTCTGAAGATGGTGTCAGGTGGTGTGGTTGATTTACTAAAAAGCATGTTCAGCTACAGAAACGAAAAAAAGTCTTTAAATCTTAATAGTAGCATACAGTAAGGCTGGTTTCATCTCATAAAAAATATTAAGGGCTTCCAATTCTACTGTCTATAAAAGACAATAACACTTAAGCAAAAGAATAGCTCTCTGAATGCCTGAGAGCTCTCTGACTGCATTGATATGAATAAGGATCTGCTGCAAAGGAAATCAATTCAGCTTCTACAGGCACCAAAATATGGAATTATTCATCAAATGATCAAATATCAAAGTTTAAAACTTTTGTCTTTTTTTCTTAGGATACCTTAAAAGCATTACTCTTCCAGTTAGCTGGTATATTAAACTAATTTATAAAAGGAAAAGATCTGCTAATCAAAAAAATGATTTTTGCCTTTGCTTTACCTCTAAACAGTTTTGAAGAATCAATGACATCTGTTGAGAACCGCTAATTAAAAAGACATCAAAGTCAACCAGCAAGGACTGATCTCTCTATGAAGCTTGCAATAGAGGACGAGTGGAATTTAAACACTGAGCTTGGTTTTGGGGAATTACTGTTGACTTTCTTTAATAATTCTTCCAGATATTTTTTTTCTCTTCTCTATTAATGAGAAAAATTAAGCCTCTTAAGAAAGTTTCACTTTCATCTATCTGTATAAAGTTTCACTTTCAACTGTCTGTAGATTTTAAGCCTCTCATAGCTCTCAGTCAAATCAAATACATAAAATACTCAAGGAAATGAGAAACAGCTTGAGGAATAACTAGATGTACCTAGCTCCAAGGAAATGTTACATTCAGCCAGGTCAGAAGCCTGCAATAACATGCATTTTATGTCTTTAGCTTGTCCTTCATCCACATACCTAGATGGCATGCATGTTGGCTCATAACCTAATTAACACAAGAAAAGGTAACCTATGAGCTGAAAAATGAATAGCAGTATTCCTGGATAAAATCCTTGATAGAATCCAGAAGAGAAAAAAACTGCATATAAAGCAAGGATCTTCGTTCAGAATACTCTCCTTTTTTCAGCCAGTCATTCTGCAGAAATGTAGAACTAAGGTTATATTAACCTTGCTGAGAAGTGAAAAAGACACCAAAACAGTAGGATTTACATATGAGTAGCTACCAGGTTTTTTTTTTAGGGAGATATTTAGAGGTTAAGAAAGCAGAGGTTTAGAAGTCCAGAAAGGCAGGAGGAAAAGCTGTCATGACTACAAAATCAATGCAGTTTCCATAATATGTTTTATTTTTCCAGTAATGGAAGCACGTCTTGAAAATGAGCAGTATTGCACACAGACAGCCATGAGCCTCTCTTGTTTGAACTTCTTTGAATAACTTATTACTGTATCAATAATAAAATGCTTAGCAATATAAGATTAAAATAGGGCACAGTATCGTTTCACTGTGTAAAGGTGTTGCTTCCTCAAACAAGAAACAAATCTGTTGCAAACTAACTGAAAAGGAAGTTTGGAAATAGCTCCTTCACTGAGAGCGCAGCAAAACAAGGGTCTTGACTTCAGGGACCAAATCCAACCTAAAATTAAAGTCTCAGTAGTGCAGTTTACCTATCAGGATCTGAAAAGTGGAAGTCCATTAAATTTGTGTGCACTAAGGCAACTGCATGCCTATAGGAAAGGCACTTCAGAACAAAATGAATTTCAGCTACTGAGACAACTTATTTCATCTACTTTGTGCTTCCCTTGGGTTTAGCATCATACGGTAATTCAGGCTGGGAGTGACATCAGGTAATCTAGTCTAATTTCCTGCTCCAGGAAATGCTCAATATATGCTGTTTCTCACGTGCTTCAGTGTTTCTGTGTCAGTTCAGTGGTTTTAAACAGAAACCTGTATGATTGTTTTGCTGGTCACATCTATCCTGTAGCATTTTGAGGAGCAGCAGGACAGGGGCCGACCAAAGGGGCCAGTTGAAGCCTCTGCCCTCCTGTGCTGGTAGGTGATGACACAGGTGAGCTCCAGATTGGCAACTGCCAACTGGGGAAGGACAGAGCCCTTCCACAAGCCCTTTCTCAGCTGATATAAACTAACAGAGCCCCCTCCAAGGCCCACAGAGTCCTGCCAGAAGCACACAGAGCACACACACACACACACACCCCACCCTGCCCCAAGTTAGCTGTGGTTATTTCTGTTTGCATAATGGAAGGTGCTATCTTTGGGGTCTGGTTTTCACTTGAATAAAAGTGGTAAGGAACTGTGGGCCTCTCTGAGACAGCACTTAATTCTTCTTCATTCCTTGATACCTACTTTCCATCCAGTTTGGTCAGTAGAAATGTCTTACAGGTACAGAAACGAACACTGAGTGAAGAAGTTAAAAAAATGATGTGCTGTTCCATGTCAGAGGTTGCAATTTGGAAAAGTCAATGTCACAAGTTTTAAGAAGCTGGAAATCTCTTCTGCCAGCTAAGTAAAATGCCAGAGAAATCAGACTAGCAAATAAGGCATCATTTTTTTTTTCTAAAACATACTGTCAGAACCAATGAATCATTTTTCAACATTCTATTAGACTAAAACTAATTCATTTTTCACTAACATCTATTCTCAAACCAAAAGCAATTCAAAGGTAATCTAGTGATAATCAAGATGACTCACTCTGCAGGAAGCTATTAACACATAACAAGAATGCACTGCATTGATTACTCCCTGTGTGCTAAGCACCACACACCAGCAAACTTCTCAAGGATTTTCCTTCCACTTACTTCCTGGGACCTGCTTCAGGCCTGTTCAGATACTAGTCTTGGGTGAGAAGTTTCCTACCAGTAAACCTTTCAGCATCATCACTCAAAAGAAGAAGAGAGAACAGAGTTTGGAGTTTATCACTTAAGAACATTTAAGTCCCCAAAGGGACAAGAGGTCATTAACCAGCCTTGTGCTGAATCCTCTCTCACACCTGGTAGTGTATAACATGAACATGCAAGCGTGACAGACATCTGTAACTGCCATGCAGGACTTTTAAACACACATCCTTGCCACATATGTTTCTCTGGGCAAACCACTCCACTCTCCTTTTATACTCATTGTACAGCTTCAGTTTTCATCCCTTCACAAAGACAAAAGTCCTACAAGGACTGTCATGGTCTTCCATCCTTTGAGAACTTGTCTAATTTCGACACTTCTCAATCTTCTAAATTCTCCTTTAGCTTTCTTTATTCCCATGGGAAGTCTCATGGCAAGAGACAGCACAACCTTGCTGTTGGCTTTTCATAAGACACATAGTTTTATCTCCCCACAGTATCTGTAACCTTATTTTCAGAGCTCTTACAGTCAATTAAAGAGGGATATTCAAGAAGTGTTGCTCTCCATTCATGTCTGGATAGTCTTTAAAGGGCAGACTTGGCAAAAAAAATTGTAAAACGACATTGTGAATGTTGTACATTATATTCTCTCTCAATATTTTTCAGCTAAAAATGTCACACTTGGAAAAAAAAAAAAGATGATTTTTTTCCTAGGGATATAGTCTCTGAAAATGTGACCTGTGATTAGAAAATCAGATCAGGTTGTTGCTTTTGATGTTTTTTTTCCTTTTTTTGTATTTTCACTATTGCTAAAATTCCATGAAGTGCAAGAGCACAAGTGGATCCCTTAAATCTTTAGGGTTTTTTTTGTGTTGATCTTCTCACAATGCCATACATGAAAAGACTATTAGACCATTCAGTTGTAACAATCACATTAACAGCAATAACATCTTGTTGATTTTTTCCACCGAGTAAAGATGCAACAATTTCAGAATATGCAGAGAACAAGTAGCATCACTTTTCTACTCCTAATTACATTTTCATGCCCCTCATCAAGTATCTGTAGTATTTTCACTAGGAACAAACGGGACCATGCTTGTCTGTAGCCTACACTGATTTATAACTCCCTTACCCCCCTGGTTGTCTAGCACAGTAAAAGCATTAGATAAAACTGCCCAGGGAATCTAATAACAGGGACTGGTTTTACTATACTGAAGTTCAGACATAGTATTTTATTTCCTTTGAAAGTCACATTGTTTCATTCAGAATTAAATACCACAGTGAAACTTTACCAGAATTACTGAGATTCATTTAATTTTTGGATTAAAATCTTGCAAGGCTGTGAAATTTCTAACGTCTCAAATTAAATCAGGATTCAGCTGAAAAAGTTAATGGGTATGAACGAATTAATGGCCTATAATTTTTGTTCACAATGAAGTCTAGTTGCACAGCTTCCATTTCAGTAGCAGAAACTTTCACCAAAGTTTCAAGTTTGAACAGGGTATCTGTAGATACAGAAGACTGACAGACACTGCACTTTGAATACTGGAGGGAAATGAGTAGAAGGTTGTTTTAAGACTCTATGCTAAAGATAAACTAGCAATGGTTCTACACTAGAATTCAAAATGGGTCTCTCATGTCTAGTTTGGCAAGGCTGTGGGTCATAGGCTACAGCATTTTGTTTAAACCAGTTATCACACTCCAACTTAAAATTCAGACATCCAAATTCCATACATCAAAGATATGCTACAGCTCCATTGAACTTGCAGTAATTGATACGTAACAGGACAACACAGAGCTAAGAACTCACTTCACAGTCACAGATTTCATCCTACAATGGAACAAGAAGTTTCAGGACAGGAGTCATACTCTGTCACATCATCAAGGGGGCGGAGAGGAAACTTCAGATTTCTCAAGCCCCAGATACCATGAATGAGACTCATGTATCTGCCCTTTTCTGTGCCACATTTCCTACTACGGTGCCATCAATACACAAGCTAGTCATCATCTCCTCCTTTAGAACTTTTCATCCTTAGAGCATTTGTCTGATAAGCACATAGAGCATTAAAGAGAGAAGCAAATTGCCCCTTGAGTCTTATCACAGTCCTATGCTCAGAGGAGCCCATGAAATACCATTCCACCAGGGCTGCAGCCTCGCCTCCCAGAAACTCCTCACTATCATCACACACATTCACATCCTCTGCTTTATGATGCAGTTAACTTCTTCACATGCCACTCCTCTGCCTCTTCCCACTGAGTTATCCAAGAAATAGCTGCACAGGGTTTCATACATTGAGTCAATAAAACATGAAGGGACACCTCTTTCAAGAGCATTGAATAGCTAGATGCAAGTCGTCAGGCAGCTAGCATTCAGCATTTCCCCCTTTCTTTCCGTTGCCTCATACATATACATGAATGTATTTCAAAATTAACAAAGAGGGAAAAAAAAATGGAGCTTTAGGTTTTGGTGGAGGCCTACAGGTTAATATAAGGGAAAGATCTCTAATGCAAAAGCTCACACTTTAGTTACCACAGATAGAAAATCTGTAATTCTTTACCAGAAGCGCACAAGCATAGAGAGAAACATCAAGTCATAACATGAACAGTTTTCAGTAGAGATCTCCTTAGTAGACGCAACAATGTCAGTTACTTCCAAAGGACTGAATGATGTTATTTTATATGTATATATATCCCACATACGCTTATAAAGAGAGTATAATGACAAAAATGCAATTATAGACTATTATGTCTAGGGATAAACAGTAAATGGGGGAAATTATGATGAATCAAGCTAAAACAACAAACAAATTAATGAAAAAATATTGCAATGATTTTGCAATAAACACAACAGATGAGTGACTTCTCTCTGTTGACACAGCGGATGAGGTAATATCCTACACACAGCTGATCATACACCCAAGAGATTCTGACTTTCATTGTCTCAAAACCCTGATGTAATTCATATCCATTTGCACAGCCACAGTAGTGCTTAAAAGAAGCTAAAGCACAAGAGTAAAAAAGCTCAGTCAATTAGCAGCTCAAGCAGCCATGGGGGTAGAAATAGAAATTAAAATATTTTCTCCATAAAAATATATGTTTTTCTACAGTGAACTTTATGTTTAGGATCACGGCTCACAGTTCTCAGTATTCTGATCACAATCTGGATGTGTGCTACATTTCATTTGTGTTTTGATTTTTCATGCATTTGAATGATCTGATAAGATAATATATTTCATATGCCTCATCTGCACAGTAGATCGAGGTAGCAAACTTTCTTAAAATCAATGTTTTAAGCTATAGTGACATATTTTGGTATTGCACAGTTTGGCAGGCAAGCCAGCAGTTCTATTCCCACACTCATACTGTGAGAGATGGTAGAAAAAAGATACAGACTTTTGGATGCAACAATTAGTTACTGGAACTTACTGCTGGGTATGGTAAATAAAGGAGTAATTTGTATCCAGAAACAGCGACTGTGCTGCTGCACAGCAGCTGCAGCTTCATGGCACTAACCTACTGCAATGGAAACACCGCTGTTGTGCTAGGCTGAGGAATCATTCGATGCAACCCTGTAGGTGGAGTTACTCATGAGGTCAGGATGAATTAAAGGCTTCCTTTGTAATGTTGTTGCACTGCAGATAATAACATAGAGCACTTTGCACCTGTAGGTGTCAAAACATCTGAAGAAAGATGTTAAGCAAGTGTGGCTGATAGAATAATAGCTATCATAAATAGGCTTAGGATCTAGTCTGCAAGAACTCTTTTCATGGCACTCCAGCGCAGGCAATGGGAACTCCACGCCACAAAGAACCTATAGGCTGCAATACAGCCTCTATTGCAACTGATTTATTTTCTGTTCCTTTCCTCAAATTAAAGTTCCTAGTCTCCATTCAAATGAAAATATCACAAATGATTCCCCACAAGTCCCAGAGGTGCAGGAAGAATATCAATGCACAGCATAAATTGCTCTTAACACACAGCCAAAGTAAAAAAATCATTTTTACTCAGCTCATCATTTTTGCAGAGACAGCTTTTTTCTCCCTTGACTAAATAGCTAGACATCTGTTGAAGGAAAAACATACAGATATGGCAATCAAAAGACGAAGTTAAAGTACAAAACTATGTTTTCTAAATTGACTCCTTCTGACAGGAACTTGGAGTGCAGTGCCAGTAAATGGTAGTTAGACATATGTTAGTGAAATGAAATAGGCCCTAAAAGCATAATTTCAGAGAAAATGCTTTTAGAAAGAGAACTTTCTTGAATTCTGGTGGAAAGGCTACTCATCAAAGCCACACACAGAACTGTCACATTTTTGCAAGTTATATTGGATTTAGCTTCCATGGAAGTTTAACAGTAAATGGGATGTTAACCAGGTTTCTAGAAGATGGAAGAAGCTTCCTAACTTTACAGGTAAAAGTGCTGTTAAGTGACTGATCAAAACGGGAATGCTATGCATCTTAGATTTTCTGTTTACTCATGCTTTAAGGAGATTTCAAAAATGGTCCATATCTCACCTGCCAACGAGATACTTAAAATAATTTCATACAGTTTACAAAAATTTCATCTGCAGAACATTAAAATAGTATCAAAATCATTTTAAATTAAGACAGACAAATGTCATCGTAACACATTGACTGAAAAGACTCATAACTGCTCAGGTTAATTTTGTGACCTAAGAAATATCAAAAGCTATATAAAAACAAATGGAGAGAATAAGAGAAGAAATTGTAATGTACCTATCTTCTTAAATAATGGGTTGAGGAAAAAGGCTAACAAGAAGGGACATGGCATATTCAGGCAGGTAAGAAAAACATAATGACTAAGAAAGTGCAATGCCATAACAGAGAATGTCTCACTGAAGGAAAAAAAAAATCACAACATAAATATTAGCAACAAGATTCTCATTGTGGAAAAATAAACTAAAGAAAACAATAATTCAGCCGAAGCTAGAGAAACACCAACTAATCAAAAGCCCTCACTGCACATGGACTCATTTTGCAGAATTGGTCTTTTATTGCCTAAGATAACTACTCCACCTGATTTGACTGCATTGCTTGATGAAATTCAGAAACTGGCCAGTTAAATTTCAGAAGTTAGTGCATCAAGCAAAGGAGATGAGCTTAAACTCCACCAGTGTGAAAGGGAATAAAGAGATCTCTTTAAACACTGAGTTATACTGGAAAAGACTGGTAGCTCTGTGGCTTACATCAGGTGAATAAAGAATGTACCAACATTAAAAAGCATTGAAAACATCTATGAGTTGTGCATTCTTTCCTTTGGTCACGGGAAACCAAACAGATAACTGGTGCTATATATCTATATTCATTAAACTGGAATTCTTTTCTAGATTTTGCTAATCACTTTAGAAAAATATGTTTCCACACTCAGAAAACGGAGAACAAGAGTAAAATCTGTATTGTGGGATCTGCAGAGAAAGTATGCCTTACAAGAGCTACACTTATCTTGCTTTGATTTAAAAAAGTTACCTCCTTTTACAAAGTTTATTTTGCTTATGTTTCTGTACCTTCAAAACCACAGCAAAGCTATCAGAATAACAGGTGAACATTATTAGAGAGTATTACCATAAGGGAAAAAAAAAGAACACCTTGACAGTAAAGGAATAAGCAATTGCAACCCCAATCTGACACCAATCACAAGTACATCATTCTACAGTTGAAAAAATGACCACAAAAAGCTGTAATTCATTTCTACAACACTTTGAGCTTCAGGTGCACAAATCACCCTGGTATTGGGCTAATGGAATAGTACTTAAAAGTGGGTTGTTTCATCCTCATGCAGGATTCAAATCCCCTCAGCAGTGTAAAACAGATGTAACCCAGCAGAAGCCAGAAAAGTGGCTGCTGTAAAATAGGTGCAAAATGAGATCCACGCTCCTTGTCTCTATCACTGCAACAACTCTCTGTCCTTAAGGTCTTCAGTAAGCTATGTGACCTCCATGAGACATGACAGCTGCCCAAAAAATATTAATGAGGAAGTCAATTGATCCTCTAATTGTGATTAAAAGACCAACTAAAAAGAGATGCTAGTGAAGACTGAAAAAGAAAGGGAGCCGGTGGCAAAGGCCGGAAGCTACCAAGGAGACAATTCAAAGCCAGAAAAATTGTCGTGAGAAGGGCAAGAGAAAGAACTTAAACAGCAGACCAAGGAGCTATGAATAACAGCTCAGTTCAGAGTCCTTGGACTGAAACCCAGGAGAGAATGAAGTGGAGCTACCCCAATGTTAAGGAGCCATGAACTAGGCTCCCTCCAAAGAGAGACAAGACAAAGGCTCAGTGTCTGGGGGTAAAAAAAATTTGGTGCTTTTACGTTTTTCAGCCAGATCTCAGCTCAAACTTAGGCATACTAGACTGTCTCAACAGACAAAGACAGAGCTTTGCTCTCACATCTTCGAAGAGAAAGTGCTTATTATTAGAAAATGTAATTTTTGAAATCAAGTCATCTGCTAGATCTTTTCATAAATCAGGTCTGATTTTGATCTGTCTTGTACACTGTCAGCTCCATGGAGAAGCAAGGGTAACCAAGTCATATAAAATCTTACCATCTAACTAATGTATGATATAAAGAAAACTATCAAGCTGGTAATGCTGTTTAGGTGCATGCCAAATAGAATCCAACTTGCTTTTCTATAGTTATATGTGCTCTGGCAAGAAGGAAAACTTGCTTTTGTCAGTGGGAAGACCAAGCTTGGTAAAACAAAAGAAGCGGCTCTGTTGAGTAAGAAGGTGCCATTTTTACAACTTTACATTTCTGTAAATACATGCAACTTAAATGACCTGGTTGAGCTGCACTCACAGAGAGCATGTTACAATATATCCACTTCATTCCAGCTTCTGTCAGCATTTAGCTGGAATCCCTAACAGTTACTTGGTAAGTCATTACTGTATCTGTCAGCACAAAAGCTAAAAAAGGCCAAGAACTGGGGGAAAAAATTAGCCTGAAAACAGCCACAAAAAAGCAAACCCTCCCTTCCCTAGAACTATACTTAGTAAGAGGTTACTGTTGATCTAATGCTGGCCATGTTGAAGTCAACTGGAGCCTTGCTGTTGATCTTGCCATAACCATGTTTCACTTCACCTATTTTGCAACATGGTTCATTGCTAATTACCTCTGTGATGCTCCTTGGGTTGCACAACAATCAGCACCCACACTTCTTGCTTAGTTACTGCCTTGAAAAAATGAATGCAACCACCATGCAGGCACAATAGGAGCCATGCTAGGATGAGGAGGTACTAGCCCTGGAGGACAGGCCCTAAACTGGAGAACTGGAAAAGCAGAAAGGCTGTGAAGACTGGGACCAGGAAAGCAGTATTAAAGAGCTTAAACTGAGGTGGTTTCACTTTCCAAAGGCTTTGTTAATGTCATGGAGTGGAGAGGAGCTCCTGTCCGCTATATCCATATCCATACACGGCCAAGAATACGGGGCTCTGTAGGTCTTTTTTTTCCTTTTCAATTTGGTCTATGAAGCAAAAGGTGTAGTGGTTCATCATGCATATATGTTTGTTGTACAGGAAAAGGGGGGTTGGCAGTATTTCTTCTCCACATATTCCCCATGCAAAAGCCCTTGTTTTAACTGTCTCCAGAGGTTTCTAGGGATAGATTTAACCATGCAGCAACACCATATATTGAATTTGAATGACTGTAAAGTGCTTGAGGGAAATGCTATAAAGAGCATCATAGTCATACCAAGGATTATTTATCTTTCGCTTTCTCACTTCTTCTTCAGGCACAATATTGGATCACAGAATAGATCTGTGTGGCCTTTGTATTTGTTGTCTCCTTTCACCTAAACTGTCTGCTATTAAGCCTAGTCCCATCACTTAAATTTGTTAACATTGCTCCTGAACAACAAGCTACAATGTGCATATGCCAAGTTCTGCTGCATGGGAACAGATGTGAGAAGCCAGTGGGTTTTAGATTGAGGAAAAGGCCAGAGATGGTCTGAATGGAGGAATGTCTATAAAAGAATGAGCCTAAAAATAGGCTAGCCAATCTGAAAAACAGAATGCACTCCACATTCCCGTTCTTATCATATTCACAACCTGATTAAAAATGATCAACAGGGACAAAGTGTTTCTTGGTACTATTTCATGCCCTGCAGGCAGGCATAATTCATCTTGACTTTATACACTGAGGAACAGTAGTACAATAGCAGCTTTATGTAATCTTCATTGAGTCTCTTGGAGAGGGCACAGATCATTGACAATTGTCTGCCTGTCTTCCACCTGCATAAAACATGTTCAGTTTACTGTGGTGGAGAGATAGGCTAGAATAGCTGAAGCAGACTGGTAGAGCTGTGATTACAGACATCTTACCCAGGAAAGGAGAAGAAATCTCAGGTCCATTCCCTGTTCTGTCTTCAGTGAGTATTATTAGGGAGGAAAAAAAAATGAGCGTGTCTGCTGGAACACTAGGTTTGCCTTATTAGCAGCAACATCCAGTGAACTTTGGCAATAGGAATGATTAGCAACACTAAACACAAGCCTATTCTAGCAGACAGGTGCCTGTAAGGTCTGCCCTTCAGAGGATATGGCCCTTATCCCCCAGATGTTTTGTACCACCTTCACACAGTTGTCATGCATCTTCCTTACATACAGTTAGAAAAACAAAAGTGTTCAGTGCTTTAGAAAAAATGATCTGATGGAAAAGTCAAAGTTGTTTAGCATACAGAAAAAGACTGGGGAAATTTGAAAATGGCTGTATATGTAAAAGATAAGAAAATAAACTCTTAAATTATTGCCAAGGGGTACTTTTAAGTCAGACATCAGGAAACACATCTTACCTGTAAGGACAGAGAAGTACTGGAATGGACTGTCTAGTGGGCTGTGAAATTCCCTTTACTGGAAGCTGTGATAAATTATGAGTTAATATCTGTCAGGCACAGCCCAGGTAGAGCTATCTGACATGGGGCAGAGGCAAGAAGGCATTGACTTCTGAATACCACCATCCATCCCACCAGGCAATAATTTTGCGTGTGTCAACGTGAAGTTTCAGCACCTCTGTACTTTGGTGTAGCATTGCCTAGTGAATCCCCTGTGTGAAGATGCAAGGCTTTTTTTCCCCAAAAAGCCTGACTTTGTAAAAGTGAAGTTATAAAGGTAATCTATGGACTATGTGCTGTAAATGAATGCACTTCTTTGTGCAGTCTTCTGAGTGCAAAAGGAAGTATGTAAAATCAGTCTTGCTCATGTTGACTTTCATCTGGTGTCTCTCAATTGAGAGGACACATCTGTAGCACTTTTACAAGTGGTGCTTCTTGTCCAAGAGCACAGCAGGCACAGTATGGAGATAACAAGCACATTCCCAATCAACAACACATACTACTGATAGGCATTCCCTGGCATAATTCTGCAGCCAACTATGACAGCTATTTAACTAGATACAACAAGATCAGTGAGATGCTATAAAACAGGTGAGTGAGGATGGATGTCTGAGCAAGCTGCCTCCCTACACATACCACAGATGGTTGCAGTAATGTTTGTGTCTCTGCTAACACCTTAACCGCACAGATATTTTACTTTGGTCTCTGTAGGAAAGCCTCATTACCATGGGACTTAATAGGTTGCAGACACTTCGGTCACACTCCATAAAATCATAAGTAAGGAGATGTTATACACATCAGGAATTGGTCTATCAGCATCACATAGTACATATATCCCTATATGACTGAATGGCTGACCAGATAACTCCATCAACAAGAGACAGCAACACACTTGCATTTCAATGTAATACACTCTTGCCTAAATTGTTCCATGAATCTAGACATTGTTTTGAACAAAACATTATGACTACACTTACCAAGCACAGGATATGAGTAATTATATGCTTCATCCCCATGCCCTTCCTCACAGAGACGCATTCTCCGAGCAAAAGGAAGAGCCAGGACCCCCACCATGGACCTTGTTCTGCAATTCCCATGCCAGCGTATGAAGGTATTTAACTCCATCTGCATGATTTGGAGCTCTTAGAAAACATCACCGTTTTCACAGAACTAATATTCAGGATTTAATTCAGGTAATTTCCATCTGATCAAATGACCATCTGGAATCCAGTGCCTTTCATCTGAACCTTCATAATAAATTGGAGCCAATTAGCCCAGTGTATTTTACACAAGGAAAAATAAAGCCATTGGAAACAGTTTCCACAATGCAATATTCAGATAGCTCTACTGCACCCACTCTGCTGGCAACCAGGAATCTTCAACTTCCAGCCTAACTCTGTCCCCAAGACTTTTTTTTTTTTTTAAACAGTCTTTCAGCTTATAGATCGAGGACTCACTTAGAAAACTGCAGTATTTTGCTGGCTGGACTGCAGTAAAGCCAGCGAGCCTCAACCATGGTCTTGGGCTTAAGCATTTTTTTTGGAAACACCTGCAAATCCAGACAGCATGCATGCAAGCAGATCTTCCCCATAGCACACCTAGACTAGCACTGTCAACTGTCACCAGCCCCAAAGGCCCACGGTTTGCAAAAGTTTCTAAGATAAAGAAATAAATAGATAAATAAAGACACTACTTATGTGCTGGAAAGAACTATTTATCATGGAATTCTGTGTTTGGGATTCATTTACTCAGGCTAAGATTCACAAGGCTGTTAGCTTTCATACCCTGACTCATTCAACTGGAAACACATCAGTGCTTTCAGTTATCATAGAATCATAGAATCCTTAGAGTTGGAAGGGACCTTTAGAAGTCATCTAGTTCAACTCCCCTGCAATGAACAGGGACATCCACATCTCGATCAGGTTGCCCAGAGCCTGATCCACCCTTGCCTGGGAAGTCTCTGTGGGTGGGGAATCCACCACCCCTCTGGGCAACCTGTTCCAGTGCCTCACCACCATCACTGTAAAGGACTTTTTCCTTATATCTAACCTAAATATACCCTCTTTAAGCTTGAAACCATCTTCCCTTGTTCTGTCACCACAAACCCTGCTAAAGAGTCTGTCCCCTTCTTTCCTGTAGCTCCTCTTTAGATATTGAAATGCTGCTATCAGATCACCTCAGAGCTTTCTCTTCTCCAGGCTGAAGAACTCCAGCTCTCTCAGCCTGTCCTCATAGGAGAGCTGTTTCATCCCTCGCACCATTTTTGTGGCCATCCTCTGGACATGCTCCAAGAGGTCTATGTCTCTGCTGTACTGAGGACTCCGCATCTGACGCAGCACTTTAGGTGAGGCCTCACCAGCACAGAGTTGAGGTGCAGAATCACCACTCTCACTCTGCTGGCCATGCTTCTTTTGATGCAGTCCAGGATACAGCTGGCTTTCTGGGCTGCGAGGGCACACTGCTGGCTCATGTCCAGCTTGCCATCCACCAGTACTCCCAGGTCTTTTTCAGCAGGACTGTGCTCAATCCTTTCATCCCACAGCTTGTACTGGTAGTGGATGTTGCCTCAATCCAGGTGCAAGACCTTGCGCTTGGATTTGTTGAACCTCATGAGGTTCTCCTCAGGCCACTGCTCAAGCCTGTCTAGATCTCTCTGGATGGCATCTCTGGTGTGTCAACCACACCCCACAGTTTGTTGTCATCAGCAAACTTGCTGAGGGTGCACTCAACCCCACTGTCAATGTCACCAATGAAAATATTAAAGAGTATCAGTCTCAGCACTGATCCCTGGGGGACACCACTTGTCACTGATCTCCATCCAGACACTGAGCCATTGACCATCACTCTCTGGACTTGATCCTGCAGCCAGTTCTTTGTCCAAACAGTCCACCCATCAAATCCATATCTTTCCAATTTGGAGAGAAGGATGTTGTGGGGTATCATGTTAAAGGCCTTACTGAAGTCCAGACAGATGACAACAGTGGCTCTTCCCTCATCCATTAATACGGTGACACCACAATAAAAGGCCACCAGGCTGGTCAAGCAGGATTTGCCCTTGGTGAAGTCATGCTGCTTCTGCCTTATCACCTCCCTGACTTCCATGTGCCTTAGCATAGTTTCCAGGAGGATCCGTTCCATGATCTTCCCTGGCACACAGGTGAGACTGACAGGTTGGTAGCACCCAGGGTCATCCTTTTTACCCTTCTTAAAAATGGGTGTGACATTGCTTTTTTTTTTTCTTCAGTCACCAGGGACTTCATCTGACTGACACAACTTTTCAAACATCATTAAGAGTGGCTTGGCAACAAGCATCAGCTAATTCCCTCAGGACTCTGGGATGCATCTCATTGGAATCCATGGACTTGTGGATGATCAGATTCCTCAGGTGGTAAAGAACCTGATCTTCGCTCACAGTGGGAAGGATGTAGCTTCCCCATTCCTCTTCTACCAAACATTTGAGGGCTGTGAGACAAGCAGATAACAGAGAAGACCGAGGCAAAAAAGTTATTAAGTACCTCAGCCTTTTGCTTGCCTGTTGTTACCAGGCTGTGTCACTCACTAGGGGGTACGCCCTCCTGGACTTTCCTTCTCTGAAAGAGGTACCTGTAGAAGCCTTTCTTGTTCTTCTTGGCACCTCTTGTCAAGTTTAGTTCAACTTGGGCCTTGGCTTTCCTGACTTCATCTCTTCACAGCCCAGCAGCTTCCTTTTACTCTTCCCACGGTAGCTCTCCCTGCTTCCACTGCCTGTGCATTTTATTCTTGTTCTCCAGCTTGACCAGCAGGTCCCTGGCTCAGCCATGACAGTCTCTTGCCTTCCTTTCCTGACTTGGTACAGCTGGGGATGGAGAGCTCTAGAACTCCGAGGAAAGCTTCCTTAAAGATCTGCCAGCTGATTATCTTGCCACTATAGCCCACCTCTTCAGCGAGCACACACAAAATTATCACCTCAGATTGGTATTTAGTGGCCATTGGACAATTTGCAGCACTGATTTCATTGTCAAAATCATCTCTTCTAATGACTCTGAAAAAGCCTAAGCTCTGTTAATCAAGAAGGAGGAAAAAAAAAAGAAAAAGCATCCTGAATTCTTAATATGAACAACAGTAAGCTAAATGTTACTTCATATGCATGTCCAGTGTCACAGGATTTTGCTGGCGCATTCTGTAGTATGAAGATCATCACAGTGTCTGGAACACTATCTGGAAGTCAATACCTGCCTCCTGGGAGCCATTTAGATGAATAAAGTTGTTCCAGAAGAGAACCACCGCCCTTCACCTCCACATCATATCAGGTTATAAAGACTCTAAATCAATCATGTCCGGCTACATAAGTCAATTCCTAAACTGTAATGCAGTGGATTTCTCATTAAATGTAAAGCTAGGCTTACACTCACCCCTAAGACCCACTCACTCTCACACTCACCCACAAGAAGACACAAAGGTTCCTTTGCAAGTCACTATATAATCCTCCTACAAGATCTGCAAATGTGCTACTCCTTTTTAATAGCTTCTGTAGTAACGTAACCTTCCCTGATTTTCTTCAAGCCCACAGACTTGAAGTTGCTCTTCCACCCATATTTAGAAACAGTTAGAGGAACAGGGGCACTACATATCCTTGCTTTGGGTGAAATGCTTCCTGAATATCATCTGATAACCCACTCCAGCACAATTTTTCTTTTTTTTTTTTTATTTTTGATGTGACTCATGTAAAAACAACCACATGAAAAACAGAAATATGTAATGTTCCATCAGTTCCTACTCAGGGTTCTGCCAGGTAGTAAACACCAAGCATGAAAAGGAACCAAACCTAAGCCTCAGCCCAGAACTGATTTTAAGTCTGTTTCAGAAGTATTTAAACCCCCCAAAAAGCTAACTACTGAATACAGCAAATTTATATAACACAATATAATCACTGAATAATTGATATATACAGCCACATACACTTCAAGAAGTTTATAGACCAAACATGACAATTCAATACTAAAAGTTATAAATAATTAGCAAGACTAGCAGGTGGCCAGGATATAAAGGATAAATTTTACTCAAGGCTTAAACACTGGCTTCCAGAAAAGGTTTAATTGCCCTATGGGCAGAAATATTTGTATATAAATGAGTTCAAAAAAAAGAATTTTCTTTTATCTTCTGTGGCAGGGGGGTTGGAACTTGATGATCCTTGAGGTCCCTTCCAACCCACACCATTCTATGATTCTCATCAATTATACAAAGCTACAATGAACCAAACAAAACAAACATAACTGTTTTGCCTTTGGGCTGGCTAGAACTAACTCTGATTTGTATTATCATACCCTCAGCATGGCAGATCATATGTCTTGTAATTACTGGTAGCCACAGGAAGTTCACTGTTCCTATAGCTTCCCATCTGTGACTACTTCCTTTAATTGTTCCTCCACTTACGACATTTCTAGCTTTTGAAGCAGCAAATTTATGTCCCTGTAAAACAGGTCAACATTAACCAAAAAAAGTCTGCAAAATTCCCATGGCACCAGTACAGCCTCTCTGATCCTTCTAGCCCACGCTGCCCTCCTCTTCTTTAGGTTCAGAACAGTCTTTTTTGATCTGTCTTTTACAGTCCCACAGTATAATATGGCTTTCTCCATAACTGTGTCTTCTAGTTACAGTAAAAAATTTCACTTGAGTTAGAAAAGTTCAGTTGTGCAGCTAATGAGTAGAAACATGCACTAGCATGCTCTGCCCCCACAGCCTGCCTACCTCTGACAGTGAGACTCCACAGGGCCCTCTCTGGGGAAGCCCCACGCACTCAGCCATGCCCACGTCACCCAGCTCTGGCATGACCTCTTCACCTGCATCTACCAGTCAGCAACCATACAGCCCGAGTACTAATGGCAATTAATAAACCAGCTGTGCTACTCCAAGCGTTTTGCAAATAGAAAGTCACTCAGAGCTGAAACATTCTCATGGCTGAAGTATCCTCTTGAAAGTACCCCATGTCTCTTCTGTCTGAAGTGGGCTCCACAGCAATCCCACTGGTTGTTATGCTATTTTAAGTGCTGCTCAGCATCCATTACAATGCAGAAGGTGAGCCACATTTGCTCTACCACACCCTCATCTCCCTAAAATCCCAAACAGCAATTGAATTTTGTATGGAAAAATACCGATCGTGGCCTGAACAAGTGATTGGCTGGTGAGAAAGGGTGCATGTTATCTTGGGAACACAAGTAAACCACTTTCTAGCTTCTGCATGTAGCTAGAAGAAACTTGTTTGTGAGATAAACTGCTCTGCTGCTGTAACTAAATATCCTTGCTTTCTGTGAATGACCTTGCTCATCCTGATATGGGATGTTTTATTGTCTCCCAGTGTTACATATATGGCCATGGTACTAAGGGGTGATGCAGATTTACTGCCAGCCAGCTGCCACCAGCACTGAGGACTTTGTACCAAGTCCCCGGTGACGAAAGCACCTCTCTATTAAACTGATGAGTAGTAACTTGCTTCCGTGTACTTACTTTGGGATTTGCAAACCTTAACGCAGAAGCACTGGTGTTTTTGCATAACAGGACTGATCTGTGTTTTTTTGAACACCTGAGGGTCAGTTCGCTAAAGAGGCATCGTGCTTGGATCAGCCTCTCTGTTACCTAGGACAGAAAGTGACTGACACTCTGCCACTTCAGACTGAAACAGAAACGCTGAGCTAAGGTGGCTCCTCCCTTTCCTTTGCCTTTGGGCCATCTGACACTTTGCAGCTAGATCTCCTTCTCCCTTTCCCCTCCATTTGCTACATTTGGAAAAGTCAGTGCAAATACATAAAGAGACACTGACTGAGATAAAACCAGCTCCGTATGTGCAGATAAACTCCAGGCAGATAAGTCAGTCTGGCTGAACACATTTTGACCAAACTCATTTTGGCCAAACTCATTTTGGCAAGCAGAGAGTGACCAAAGCACACATCTGGTGATCAGCAGCAACAGATTAAACATCAGAGCCCACTGCACATCCTCTCAAACAATGTACATTCCATCTCACAGACGTTTTAGCATAACTTTGATTTTCACCATTGGGCATGTTTGCACTTTGTCTGTATGGAGTATTTTCAAATGGACCTTAGCTTTTACTTAACCGACCAGATACAACAGATGCTACCCTAACTCTGCTTTGCCAGCAGGCTGCACAAAATGGTCCAATTACACAGTTCTTAATTAGTCAGTAATCAAAGTGAGGGTACAGGTTTCACTTAACTAAATACTAAGACAGATTTTTGATCTCAATTACCCAGATGCTACAGAGACTACCTAGTACTGAAGACACATGATCTAAAAGATCAAAATTTGTCAGGTCTGTACATTTAGCATTTCATATTCTAGTTATGACAGGCACTATCTAACACAGTTGCTTAGGCTATTCAGAAGCCAGCAATTCAGAAGTTCTCTTTTTAATTGCATTCCTAATGTCACTCTACAAGAAATAACCGCCTCTACTCATTTTAACATACAGTATGTTTTCCATGATTGTAACAATATATGTTTATTACACTTTATTTTAAATAAACATATATAGACCCAACCAAGAATACTACTTGCATCACAGCATGCTTAGGGAAAAAAGAAGAGAAAAGTGACAGAAATAAGAACTTCCCCCAGAAACTAATTAAATGCAGCACAAAAGAAGTCACAGAAGTATCACTTAGATAGTAGAATCAATGGGAGAAAATAAGGGTTGCTAAAATGTTGTCATTAGGTGCGCAGGCACTTTATTCCCCTAGCCCGGACATCAAGGAAAAAAAAAAATCAGGATACAGATGACATCCAGTATTTCAATTTCTCCAAGAAGAAATTAATTACTTAGAAAAAATTACTTCAGTAAGTCAGAGTGCTGGCAAAAATTAACAGAGCACTTTTAACAGAAGAACATAGAACTTCCAAAGTCAACATGAAAGTTAATAATTTCAAACCTCCTGGCAACAGCATAATCCATCAAATCCTAAACCCTTCACTTTGGGTGGTTTGCCATTTTACACACAATTTTTGGATCAAGTCTATCTTCTGGTCTGAAATCAGTCAAAATTACCCACGGATTCTAATCATTAAGATGTTACAGAACACAATACTCACCTAAATAACCCAGAAAATGCCAGAGAATGTCTCCATGCTGCGCCTACAAGTAAAGCAATAACATTTTCCCTGCCTTTACATTGAAGGACAAGAATTTTAACTTTAATTAATTATTCGAAAGATAATGTTTTTCTCTTGTTTACAAGGTACCCAGAAACAGTTGCTAGCTTTCACAAATTTACTTGCGGTTCAAATCCATTTCCTCTGGGTTTTTCATCAGTCATTTGAGATAATTATTCATAAGAAGCTCATTGCAAGCAGCCATCTTCTGTCTGATAATATTTTGCAGACAAAACTTTAGAAAGAGTTTGGAGCAGGTGAAAAATCATTACACTAATTTGAACTAATTTACTGGTATCTAATATATCTAATTGCTACACGTGAAATACAATTCAATGAGTTATTTTTTCAAATGAAAAAAAATGAAGTTTAACTTCTGAAATTTCTTTCAAAATCTATTCTCTCTCCTTCAGAATAATAACTTGCATAGAAGAGGAAATAATTCCACTTGATTTAAATGTCTTTTTAACATTTTTGGAAGAATAGACTTTGGAAATTCATCTCAGTTCTACTCAAAATCATGCTATAAGCTTTTGACAGCAACAAAAACCTAATACTTGCAAAAACAGTTGAATAGTGGAAAGAGTCCCGTCCCCCCCCTCCCCCATAGTAAAGATGATCTTGAAATTCTGTTTTCAAATTCTGGGGAATAAAAAAAAACAGCAAGGGGTGCAAAACTCTTTCAGCAAATGTTTGAAATGAGCTTGTATTCTTCACTAACTTAAAAGTTGATTGCTGCTATTTCACTTTCCTCTCACCTGGCTTTGAGTTGCATACAAGCTACTCCTGTGGTTATAATCACGTTCATGCACAGCATCTAAAAATTACTGCAGGGAATACACGGAAGGCTGGTTTCTCCTATTTTAGACAGATAATGATGGGTGGAAAATGCTAGTTATACCTTCCATTATGCCTCGGTGCAATGCAATCGGACCAGAGCTTCACAACCGAACCTCCAGGCCGAAGAGCCACAAGTAAGCTTCTATGCAAGTTCTGTCCATGCTTCCGTGGACAGAACTTAACACCACACAGTTCAATTTCCTGAAGAATATTTGGACTACAGTGGGGAGGAGCACATTTGCAAGTCACTCGTGGCTTTTGTTAGTCAACCTGAGACATAAAAGCCTGGCTGATCAGATGTTTATCCAGCTGTGCTACTGATCCCACCTGCAATAGAGCCCTCTGTATCCCTGACCCTTCAGTGCCTCAGCTACTTACCAAAATTACCATCATTACATAGCTAATACTAAAGATTCAGGCCTACTTGAAATGATTTAGATGTAGGTACTGTAGGTACACAGTAAGATAACCTCCCTCTGTTAATATTAAATACATACCTACGGTAATATACAGCCTCCATGCTTTTTTGTCTCCTAAGACTGTGAAATAATGCCATAGATCACAGCAAGCAATACAATAAAGCTGTTGTCATTAAATGTCTGCCTTTAATTGAATTCACATCATACTATCCAACAGCTCCAGGCAACAACGCCTTAATATGTTTTGAGAGATCAGATGTAGATGATGTCTTCACCCTCACTGCACCCTATGCTCTGTGATCAGCCACATCTTATGCCTCTTCCTCCTCACTGTGGGGTACTGACAACGAGCAATTAGCATTTTCTTTTCAGTACAGGAAAGTTGTTGCAGTCTGCATAATGTTTCTGTGTTTGTTTGTTTTAAAGAAAAAAAAAACACTTTCACTCTAGAAATCAGGGGAAAAAACGACATAAAGAGGGGGAGAGGAAGCAGAAGTACAATTACAATCAAACAATATCTAGATAGGAAAAAGCTAGCAATGGACCAAATTAAAAACAAAAAAACATTTGAAATATTATATTCTAAAAATGATAAAATGAAATATTGTAACACTACCAAAACCTTTTAATCTTTTCACTTCAAAGAAAATTTGAAAAAATCATTGAACCAATACCAACTTTATATTCCAATGAAACAGCATTTTTTAGAGGAAAAGCAATCCATCAGAAAGTGTTGAACCAGCTGTAAGAACTTTATCTGCATGGATTACTCAGGTGACAAATATTCTATTCTGTATTGTTCACATTCAAAAGTAAGCAACACTTTGCATACTAAGTTCTGAGATACTTGTTGTTCTGTAAGTCTCCACTGATGCATAGCCAGCTTATTCTGTCCCATCAAACAGAACACATTTCCTATTTAGTTTTGTGTTACTTCATCCTGTAAGTTAATAACTGGTTAAGGACTGAGAAATCTTCCGCAAGCACAGAAAGGCTTAAACTCAGCAGAATGACAGGGGTAGAGTCTCTTTCCTCTTATTTTGGAGGAAATATTTTTTTGATTATATCATCATAGCTGTGACCCTTTACATTCCTGTTACCTCCCCTGAGCATTTCAGAATATTACCCATATTTTGTGCTTCTGAATATGTTTGAAAGGAATATTAATCTTCACAAAAATTGCTCGCCTGTTGCTAGTAAGCTAACAGAAACCATTCTTCAAAGTAGAGGCCTGAAAAATTTAGTCTAGTATTTTTCTTGAAACAAAGAGAGGTAGAAAAAAACCTTAAGAATTTACTGCAAATAAATGTTTATAAGCTTTTAAGCTTAGTTGGAAATCATCTGATAAACGTTTACAAAATTCCTGCAGGCAAAATACCTTGGGATAATGTATCAAGTCATGGGGAGGGGCATTTGCAAGAAAAGAAGGAGTAGCAGTGAGTAGCATTTCACAGAAATCAGCTGTCAACTCTTAAAAGAACAGCATTTTTATAATTAGTCCTATAGCTGCTTCCTAGCACTGCTTTGAAGTTAGAGCATCATAACCTACCAGCTTTCCCATCAGCAGTACCATGCCAGCCCCTGTGCAGCCCATTGGGCAAGTTCAAGCTTACCAGAGACCCTGAAGTCTCAACTCATGCTGTTCCTCAGTTTTTGTCTTTTCAGACCTCCTCAGAGTCCTTACTCTCAATCTGGCCAACTGGAAATCTTGGGGAACAGAGCTTGGGAGCCTGGAAACTGCTGGACTTCCTGAGGTCATGATTCCTCTCTACCCAGCACTTACCTCTCTGAAAGAGCCCATCCAGTACTCCGTAATTTTCTGTGGATATGGAAATATATCCTACATAGGATGTAGGATACCACTGTGTCTGAGTTTAATCCCAACAAAACCAAATGTGAAATCTCAAATCCAGCACAAAACACAATGACCTCTCTATACCAGCCCAGACAGGGCCTTCTGAACACTAAAATGGTTATACATATTTTAAGTGGTTGCTGTCAACGTCTGCAAGGTATAAAGTTTCCTCTACCAAGGATTTTACCTTTCTTCAAGAAACAGAGCAATGCTGTAGCAACAAATCATTAACAATCATCAAAAAAAGACTTACAGCTGCTACTCTGGGGCACACGATAAGCCTTCTACAAGCCTCAAAGGCAGGGATAGAAACCCACTCCAGCAGGACTGCCTCTTCCTAGCCGTACAACAGGGAAAGCACTCTCTACACATCAGACATTTACTTGTTTATTCAGCTTGCAGGGACCAACAGCTGTGGAATAGACCTAAGGAATGTTGAGTGCATGGAGGTACAGGTCCATTACCTGGTTCACTGCAACAGGCACAGTGCAGTGATATTAAAGTGGTGGTAACCTGAACAAGACACAGCAGCACTCTGTTTCTCTGTTTAACAGAAGAAGTGGCAGTTCTGATCACTTTTCCGTATACCTTAGTTCTTCCTCACTCCTTCTCCGCTAAAATAAATTAATTCAAAGTCATAATTCCTTTGTTGAGAACTGAAAACTGTTAGAAATAAAAAATAAAAACCACTACTTATTGATGTTTATTTACAGCATGAGTTTAACAAGCCAAAATTCTTCTACAAATATAGATGAAACAGTAACAAACGAAAAACCTGGTGTGAATGACTCCAGATTAACTGCAAGACTTAAGAAATAGCTATACCTTTAATCTAAGAAATCAAAATAACTTGTTAACCAACTAATGTGTCAAGATGTTTGGCTTTCTTTAAACCTATAGCCACAAAAAAAATACCTCCTCCCACATTCCATGTCAATATCATAAACTCATTTCACATTAGTTAATACATAACTAAAAATACAAGCAACTCGCTGAACAATAACAATTTCCAGTATTCAAAGCACAATGAGAGTCAGCCAAGTCATGTTGTCAGCTTCTGTTATTGTGCTTACACTGTATGCCATCAATAAACTTCATTAATTTGGAGG
Organism: Numida meleagris; assembly: GCF_002078875.1. Classification (NCBI taxonomy): domain Eukaryota; kingdom Metazoa; phylum Chordata; class Aves; order Galliformes; family Numididae; genus Numida; species Numida meleagris. The sequence continues at coordinate 67,525,051 of NC_034409.1, read as the reverse complement.
TAACCTGCACACCTTCACACAAGCTGTCTCCACATCCTAGCTAGACTGATCTAAAGGGGATCAATCCTAGATAAGAAATTGAAAGGTAAACAGAGTTACTCCAAATAATCAGCATCATAGCAATTGAGATGAAAATTTAGGTCTACACATACCTCTCCTTTTTCATTCAACCCAGATAAACTCAGCCAGGCTACGTGGCAGCAAATCCACTGACATCAGTGGAACCAATCTAATCTGAACTTGGATCCAAACACGGGCCAGAAGCTCCCCTTTCAAACAGCTTAAGAAGAAAAATTGAATATGTATGCCAATGACACTGGCAGATCTCTAAGCGTTACAGGAGCAGTTTTTCCTCAGGATTCACCCTGTGAGCCCCATAGCCATGCCAGCTCACACAGCATCAGCACCAGTCTTGCCAGGTTTGATGCTTCATTTATAGCGCCAGCTGCTTGGGACACACAGTTATGCAAGACCCTCAGTCCATGAGGGTTTCTGCCTGTCACAGTTTGAAACCCCAGTTCAGGAGTGTGATCGCTGCTAGAAACACAGAAATCACACAGAAACACAGAAATCACACTCTAAAAATAGTCAGAACTTATCACCATTTTCAAAATCATGACAGGTGGCCCTATCTCATCACTTGCATATATTTGCACAACTGGAAAGTGGCCAGGGGAATATTAATACACATACTGCTATTTTGTAATTTTCAGAATGCAGAAGTAAAAAAGCTGTCTTGATTTAAGAAATGAAGATAGAGTATTTATTGACGAATGTTTAGCTAATTTACATTCACTTGTACCATGTTACCATTTAGTATATTAATATATCAATAGTGAAAGAGAGAAGAAAAATGTGACTAACCTGTGGGAATAGAGAGTAAGTTGTATTGTCAATGGTGAAAGAATACAAAAATTCCCCATCAAACCAGAGGTTCTTTCCCATTGGGGAGTTCAATTTTGTCATCGCAAAGAGCTGCCCAGGGTCGCAGCAGTCTTCCAGCAGCTTCCTAGAAAAGGCAACAAAAAGAGAAAGAGATGCATGAGTTATAGCTCCAGCAGCCATCTCTAAAGCCCATCTTTAACTGATAGCCCAAGCACCTGAGTTCCCACAGCTCCTGAGTGCTAGAGAGCAAGCCATTTGTTTTCCTATCAATATCATGTGCTGTGGGTGACCGCACTGCACATCAGATAACAGATACTAACAGAGAAGTTAGAAAGCACGCAGACCTAGAAATTCAGATTCTAATCTAGAAGATTCCTAATTATTTAATTTTTAGTTTTTAATTAAAGAGCCAGCAATCCTGATCTTTTTTTTTTTTTTTAGAAAATCTTAAAAGTAGATAGTTAAAAATTAAACCCTCCATTTATTTTTGAATGGCACAGAAATAAAAAAGATTTAGCAGAAGATAGTCCATTCTTTTCAATCAATTCTAATTAATAAAAATGTAGGCTCTCCACCACAAAGAGAACTCAGAGAAGCACCTTTGAAAATTGAATCTCAGAACCCAAACTTAGCTGCGAACAGTGGGTCTTATATAAAACCCCATAGTTATATAGCTTGAGCATGGAAAAATTTGGCATCTCTGTTTAGTTATTAAGTATCCTTGTACTACTTTCACAGCAATGTTAGAACTTGCCTGGAGTGCCTGCCTCAAGACTAACTTGAGTCATCTCAGTTTGAGATATATATATCATATATATATACACTTCTCCTTTCCTCATCCAAGCTGTATATCCTCTTACACTTCCAGTTCCCTAAAATAGCTATTACTGAGCTTGAGCAGCAGTTTGAGAGATGGTGAGATCGTTGAAGGTTGTACTGAGCAAAAATTCTGTATCGCTGCAAGCTCAGCAGTTAGTATCTTAAAACGCAGATTGGTGAAGAATTCCAGACATCTGCGGAGCAGGAATATCCTAAAGCCAGCATGAGAGAAGCTCTCTAAAGGAAAGGTGATGCTCATATTAGTTTGTATTGGTAATAGATAAGATGCAAAAATATACATGCACAATTATGTCATTACAGTATATTAATATAATAAACATCAATATAATTTATAATAATTTATTGTTTATTTTAAAGGGGAACCTAAAGAGACTGAAGTCATTCCCAAGGGCTACATAAAAGCTGAAGGTGGCAAGCAGAAGAAAAATCAATTATTATCGTCTAAGTGTTTGGCATAATGTTCTCCTCTGTGAAAGAGAGGATTTTATTCCAAAACAAGAAGTCATTCACATAAATGTTTTTGCTTTTGTTTAGAATTTTCCAGAAGTTTCACAGATACTTATCTTCTCCAGAAAATGATATCTAAGTATTGGTATTTTCTCCTGCATAAAATGGATTTTTGTTGTAAATTAATACTTTCTTGCAACTGTGTGAATATTATTTTACATACATATTCCAGCTGAAAACTTGGTGAAAGCTGTAGATTTGCGTTGATCTTTGCAGGGCAGGAAACTTTGAAAATGTTGTGTGACCAGCAGCTGCCTATGGGAATTGCTACTATTCATCAACTTTCTCCTCCTAGGGAGTTTAGTGATTTGCTTTTGTTGTTTCCCACAGCAGCTCTATCCCTAACAAAGGGCCATGTTTTGCTAGAAATTAGCAGCCAGCTTCTAGAAAGAGCTGTGAGGAAGCTCCTACATGTAACAAGCTGATCCGCCCTTGTCTCCACACTTAGCCAAAGAATCTAATGCTTTTAAAGTCTCAGACAGAAGCTTATGTCAGGATGCTTTGTGGCTTAAAATTTCACTATTTATCCCTTTGATCATGAAGCACTGCCACATGCCCAGACCTTACCTAGCAATGGTACAGGGCTCATGACTCCAGGGCATCCTGCTGTTCACAGTGCTATGAGCACTGACATACCTTCGTGTGTTTTCCCCATATGCACCTGAATTCCTCTCTGTGTAGATCGGTAATGGATAAGTCAATCTTAAATTAACGATGACCTTCAATTAACAATGGACAAAACTGTTTCTGGAGCTTAGACCACCCATAGCAGAGCTGTCTTGTCCTCTGCCGAGCAGTGTCGTCCGGAGTGACAGTCACCATTCCCAGAAACAGCATCATGACAACCTACACCCAGAGAGGCTTCCTCTCATCCTCCTCCATCACGGACACTGAAATCAAGCTGAAGGCAATCTGAAATTGCTCACCAAATAACCTTTACAGAGCAGCTTAAGGCAGGCATAATAGAGTACTGTTCCAAATAAATTTGAGCATGGAGATTTTTTATTTTTTTTTGGCTTTCCACAAGCTTCATTTGCAGCCTTTGGAAATTTTTTCCTCTCCAGGTCTCCCTGCAGATTTTCAAGAAAGCTGAGAGTAATCCAAGATCAGCTAGAGCCTTTAAGTACAACTGTATTGCAAAATTAGAGTTTCCAGTCGAAACCTGCAACTCCATCTTCACTGAAAATCTGCTTTGAGAAAGAAACGCAAAAATAATAGATAACTCAATGGAAAAGTATCAAGGGAATGTTTTAGATTATTGAATCTTTCCTTAGCCGGGGTAAGGGGATGAGCTAAGGAACGGCTTTTCATACAACTTTTCCCCTCACCATCAAACTAGATATATATACCTACTCTTCCTTCTCCCCAAAAATGCATTCTTCCAGTTCCCAGCAAATTCTTTGTTAATAAATATATTACAAAAAGCAGTAGGTGTCTCCTGGAAGGCTAGAAATATGCAGGCCACTAGTTCAATTATTATCCACCTGCATGTATTAGCACAAAAAAAATCTTGTGCACACATACATGCTTTCCATCACAAAATTTGAATTGTAATGGTCTTACATTATTCAGTTTCTCTTTCTGATTCAAATCCAAAAATTATGAAGAGAGAGGCTCCACAAAAAAAACACACATTAAAAAGGAAAAGGGTACTCAAAGGGGAACTAAAGCAGGGCACTTAACAGGATGATGGAGTCAGAACTGATTTGCCAAACTTGATTAAAACATACAGCTAAAATGTTATGGTAGAATTTGCAGAACTGAAGCGGCTTTTAGCTAAGGATTTCAATTCACTGCAAGCATCAGTTTGCTTGCAGGACATAAATTATGCGCCTTTGACTCAAAATTATCTCCAATTCAGAGGAGGAATTAAACAACCTGAATATTGCTATTTAAAAGGCACTCGGGCACTCTGATCTGAGAGCACTAAAGGGATAAATCCTACTTGTGAGACAAGCAGGATAAAAGTTACTTCATGACTCTCACTGCAGACATCCAAGACTTGGGCCTGATCAGCCCCAAGAAGGCCATTAGCCCAGAGCAAGCATTGAAGTGGCCCTGTAGATCAACTCAAGCAGCAGCCACTGCTCCAGGCAGGAGCCCAACAATAATTTTGAGATGTTAGTCACATCCTCACGGAGCACTTTGTTGAGGTTAGATCAGCAGACAGTGCGCACTGGAAGAAGACGAGCAAAATACCAGAACCAAGAATCCTCCACCCAGATTACACAATCTTCATGGGATTTACAGCAGACCAGCTCTTGTCCGATCCTACAAAGAGCCTGTAGCACATGGAGAGCATTACCAACTGGGGACAATCACGAGATTTGCTTTAAAAGCCTGCTTCTCACCAAAGGGCTAATACACACATACACACACACTTCTCCACTCAGAAGGGGAGAGGAAGCCAGACCTCTTTGGTAAGCCTAAATCAAAACTCACATGCATAGTCAGTGAAAGAACTTACATTAAAAAAATAAAACAATCAGTTCTGGACTTCACCTAATGAACTTTTCAGTTTGGTTTCAATTCGCAGCCAGTTAATGCTAAATCTTACCCTGGTTTGACATTGGTCCCAGTCAAAAATGACTCAGCAGCTTGATTAAGTAACCCAAGCATCTTTAAACAGGCAAAGACAATATCTAGAAGCAGAAATGTGTGATCTCCTGACAGCCAGGAGATTACAGCTCTTTTGCTATTACTTCTCCACAGGTGGAGCAGCTCCTGCATCCCCAGCACAACACCGCTTCTCCAGCTCCTTTGGCAGGCCTAAGGTTAAAGGCATAAGCCTGATATGAGACAGAGCAGTGTCCAAAAGGTGGCACAACATGGCAGGAAAGCAGGAGAGGCAAAGGGTCTATTAAGACCTACTGGTAGCCTGGCAGCTGACATTACCAGCACCTAATTTTCTGCCCTAATGGGATAGCACTTTCACAGCAAGCCTTTCCACACATTTGCTGAACCATGTAGATTGTTGAGTTTTTTTAATTATTGTTATTTTTTTTCTTTGTTTTTATAAAACATCCCCCACTTCTCAGATTTCATCCACCCATCTGATGAGTGGAAAAGCTGGAGTTTCCTGAATTTCTTGCTTTAACAAAGTTTTTTATTCATTCCATCATTCTTGTGGCTATTCTCTTCTTTTGAAATCTATATCTAATGGACGGTCAAGAATTAATCTCTGCAAGTTCTCACCTGGACACATTCTGAATTCATCTATTCAATTATCATCACCATCCAAGAGTATAAAAAGAAAGAACTCCAAGTCACACAGTGTGGAACCACGTGGTCTTTCTCCTTCACATCAGAAAGAAAACTGCCTCCAATCCTGACAAATGTTTTGGCAAAACTGCTCCCTACAGCAGATTCCATCTTACCTGAGATTAAATTTAAACTATCCTCAGCTCAGATATTAGGAAATATGGCCTTAAAATTGCCTTTCAAAGAACACCTTGGATTAACTGTCCAAAAAATGAGAGAAGAGCCAAAGCAAATGCTCTTTATATTCACAGAAGCACACCAAATTGTGGTGTTTGTGTTTTTTGGTTTTTTGGGTTTTTTTTTTGTTTTTGGTTTTTTTTCTTTTTTTTGTTTTTTTTTTTTGAGTTTTTTTTTTTTTGAGTTTTTTTCTGGGGGGTGGGGGGAAAGCAACACTAGTTTAAGCTTTAAAATCAAGACACTTGCCAAAAAATAACATTTGGAGGAGTAGGACGTCTAAATCAAGAATGCATCACTTCGCACAGGTATATTACTGAAAACTCCACAGTTACTTCAGCTCAGAAAATAAATCTAAATGCAGTGAAAAAGAAATATAAAAAGAGCAAACATCACAGTGCAGAATAGGGAGAGAACATGATCTACATCCCAGCCAAGCTTTCTGCAACATGCGAAGTTTTCACAAAGACTAGAAGTCACAGCAGTTTTCCTGCTCACATTTACTGTTATATTTTTCTTCTTATGAAAATTTTAGCCTATCTCAATGCTCCCTGCAGCCATTCCTGGCATCTGGTTTTTACGAGGGTCATTTCCCCTATGCTCCCCAAGAGAGGAAAGGTATCAGGAAAATATGAAGGTCACAGGCAGAAGCAAACCAGGTACTGAACTGCCTGGGGCTGCAACCTGCACTAAAGGAAAGAGGTTACAGAGATCACAGATGCTTCTCAGAACAAGGACAGTTCATGGAAAACAACTCCATTAGCTAAGAAGTGATGACTTTTTAAAGTAATAAATTTAGCAACAAAACATTTGTAAAATTTACAACAAATTGACAGATTGAAAGAGGGAGGGTAATTATGAAATTAAGTGCTTCCATCTTTTCTGCATCATCAATATATTTTCCTTCAGAACTTTCTTCCAGGTCTTCTTGAGGTGCCCAAAATGGAAAAGAGGTATTTTACATAACCTGAGAATACTGTATCTTTGAGTTTTCACTATTTTAAAATCACTGAACAAAACATTTGGTGCCACCTGTGCAGTATATTTAGCAGTTTCACTTTCCAGATTGCAAAAGAAATGTAAAACACTTTTTCTGCTGTGTATTGGTCCTCTATCCGTTCTACCTTGGCCCAGCACAAACGCTACTGCCTTGCACTTCGCAAAACCTAAGCTATCATCCACTGCATCATATCACCCTAATCTGCTTCTCACTTTGACCAACTTCTTCTTTTTCATTTTAATGTAACACACCACAGAATAAATGATGTATTTTTTCCAGAAATGTTCAGAGTAACAAGGAAAATATTGTTCATCAACCTTCTTTCCAAACAAAGCAAAGAAAGATTGATTTGGTGTTTAGAATTTCAAGGACGTGCAGTCCTTTTCGTGGCTTTTTCAGAAGACAGCAGTAGCAACAGTATTACAGTATTTTGTGACCAAAAATGTAATTCTCCAAACTTGTCTACATTCTGCTCTTACCAAACTGAACTATGGCTCAGATCTGAATTTCTAGATCTTCACTTGATTTTTGATTATTTAGTCTGTTTAGACTATTTAGTCCTGCCATTTTCAGTTTTCTTTCTGAATTATACTCAGATTTCAGATAGTAAGATAAAGATATGCAGATGCTTTAGTTGATGAAGCATTTTTTATTTGACCAAACCCCTGTATTTTAAGAAGAGTAATTGAAGGGATATATTTTCCTACCACTGTAAACAGACAATTCTTTTAATAGCATGACATTAATTTACTCCATACCTTCATTAATATTGCAAGTGAAAAGGAGGACTGAACTGTGCAACACTAAGACTGTAGAAGTACAGATGAGGACAAGATTTGCCAGGAAGTATCTTCATTATTGAACAATGTGTGCAAACCAGAAGAAGCTGGGATATTCCGCAGTGTATAGAAGTCTACCTAAACATCTGACGAGCCTTAAGTTTACCTTTCCCCCTGCCAATTCTTTACAAACAGGACAGATTCAGGCTGGAAAGCTATTGAAACATTGAATTGTTAGTTTACTCTGAGGGGAATATTATACAGAAGCACATTTTGATTCATGCAAAATGGCTTTAAACTGCTGTGCATAAAACCTACCTGAGAGCTTTGAAACACAAATGACAGTGAATGAGTTATAATGTAGGAATTCTAGTATTTAGTCAGATGGCTTTTTTCTAGGATTCTTATACCAGATGTGTAAAGAGTTATACAAAAGGAAACCACCACAACATCGTAAGTTGTGACTTTTGTTGTGTGCAATTTGTAAAAACAGTACTGTAGCACATATTACTTACACAGTTAAGTTCACTGGAATGCAGAATGCCTCCAAGTTGTTCATGCTCTTCCCAGTGAAACCTCAATCCCACACAGGACAGTCAGCAGCAGTGACTTGTCTCCCTGCCTCAGAGCTGCAACTAATAGACACATTCCCCAGAGAAGCGATGAATTTGATCATACACTGCTTGTTTCTGGCCAGCAGTATGAGTGGCTCAAGAGAAATGACTTCACACGATGCTGAAATTCATGAGCCCTGCACCAGACCATTCCTTTGCTCTGCTATCACTATCAGCTGTAGCCCGTAAACATGACAGCTACATTTCAGAGCAGGGAAAACATGGGGTTTACCTTGCTTCTTTTACAGCATTTGAAATGTAAAAACCTTATTCATAGTCAGCAGAGAGCTCTTCTTTTAGGATGGAATTCATCTCAAGCTAAACAGACACATATTTCCTCTCCAATGACCATTAGAATAGTGACTACCTGAGATGCAGACATCTACATTTGGTAGATGAATTTGAGCCAAGAAGCCAGAACTGCCACTGCAGGCCCTACAAAGCCTATAAAGGCTTCTGCAGTCAGCTGGGGGGGGGACTGTAGGCCTTTCTTCTGCCTGCAGCACCTCATACAGGTATGCCATCTGCCAGCATCCTCATCTGCCAGTCTTCCAACTCTGGACTGCCAGGAAGATGAGATGGCATTACCCTATGAACAGCACTTTTTGTCAGAGAATGGTCAGATGCAAAAGGAACTGAGGAAGGGAAAATGGATTAACTAGTTCATGTGCCTTTTTTTTTTTTAAATCTTATAAATCTGTGACAAGAAGAGCTGCTATCACAGAGAGGAGGTGAAATTAATGAATTGCTGTCTTGCAAAACAGCAGAACCAGCAGCTGAGTCAGCAAGATAGATTACTTGACTGTGCTACCACAGGGGTAAAAATGCATTGCTCTTATCACCAGGATCCCTTCAGCAAAACTGCTGCTTGCTTCACCCAGCTATGAGCACAAGAGATATTCAGCAAGGATGTAGGATGGCTGTATTCTTCCAGAAGATGATTCACTGGAAATAAATTGAGCAGCAATAACCTAACATTTGGGCTTGCAATACCTAGAGCAATGATACATATGACCTAGATCAATTTTCACACTACAGTCACTTCTCCACCTGCCTCTGCAACCTAGATAAAAGCCCTGCAAGTATTATATAATGCTGCTCACAAAAGCATTCCTATTCTTTAATCCAAGAAAATCCAAAGGGAGAATTTTACTCACTTGATCAGTTTAAGTTACACACCTCCAAAAGAGGCAGACTGGCCAGGGAAACCTATTTGAACTCCATCTTGAATCATCCAAAAACTGAGACCATGGGTATAAAGGGGAAAAGAAAAATCCTCTACTGGTTTGATGCAAGTAACTAGAGAGTCATCACCTACACATGTGACCGAGACAAGAAACTGTAAAAGTATCCCATGAACAGACACGAAAGAGCAACATACCTTCAAAGGCATACAGAGTTTCACACTTGGGGTTAGACTTTCACACATCAAAGACACATGAATAGACAACTCAAGGAAGTCCTGCTTTGAAGAGAAACTTGTTCCTCTCACTTTTCATAAACTGCTTCCCTCAGCTCTTAACTATCAAGTTGTTCAGGAGATAGAGTAAGATTCACCTGGCTGGGGGAAGCACACACAGTGCCCTGCCAACTAGCAGCACAAGCTGATCAGCCAAACGTAACAGGAAACTTTGATTTTGATCCCCCTCTTCAACATAGCTCCCAGTTTTCATGAAACTTTTAAGAACTGACTACCTTCTGTCCTACTTTGGATAAAATTGGCCAATGAAATATATTTCAGAAAGGGAGTGGAATATGACTGAGATCTCAATCATGTAAATCACATTTCCTACTGGATGAGGAAAAGAATCTAATAAATTCCAAGTAAAGTCTTTCTTCAGCTTTCTTGAAAAGGACAACATTTACAAAACTGTGTTCCTTGTTGCCCCTGTATACCTAGAATTATATTCTACTTAAGAGGTAATTGTTCAATTTTGGATCAAAGCCAAGATTTAATGCACTGTGAAGAACTGACACTGGGCTTCACTTACAGCCTGAGTTGCTGCAACCAACAGCACCACTTTTGAAAATAGTTTGGCCAAGTAGACAGAGATATTTCTGAACTGAAATCAGTGATCCTTCTGTGTTGAAAGATGGCTTCTAACAGGGGGGAAAAAGGCCAAATTATCACAGAATGAAACAATCATTTACTTGAAATATATCTGAAGTACATCTTGAACTTGTGTTCCTGCCATTTGCCATAACAAGCTTCCTGAAGCAGTTTTGCTAACGTGTTTCAAATCTTACCTGAGTTTCATTGATGCAAACCCTGCGTTAAATGTAGTAAGTCAATTCGAATATAAGAAAGGCATATTCAATTTGGAATTATTTTCATTGGAAGCTCTAATTCCACTTCTTTATAACTCTTTTCCTCTAGCAAAGACAAAAAAAGTAGCACTCTCACACACATCTACCTGTGCTGTATTTGAAAACAGGCTTCGGCTAATTTACTGACTTAACTAAAATCAGAAAGGATCTCACCAACTCTGACTCAGAATGAAATGCTCAGAGTATATTCTTACAGGAAAGGTCAGCTGAGATGCTTTCACTAGACACCTCCAAATATCTGTCCCAGGGACAAAAGAGACAGGTACTCTCTCCATCTTCACATCTTGCATCCAGCAAAAAATCAAGTTTATTGATTATGAGTGTATACTGCAGAATGAGGATTCTGTTGCAATAAAACAAAAGCAGAAGCAAATGCTAAGCCTGTTGCTGAACCACAGCATTTATTTTTGCCACTCTCCTTCTTTTGTTCTCAGTGACAGCACTATGTTGTATTAACAGATTCATACGCCAGTAACATTTAGTGGCTGAAGCCCCATTTTGCACTCATACACTGAACTACTGATGTAATTTAAGTCTCAGAGGTCTTCATAAGAAATTCTTATCACCTAAGCTCAACCATTGCACTATCAGTCATCAAGACTTTCCATAGTCAACAGAAGGATACTTACCCTACCTTAAAGCAGGTATTTAAGGCACAAGAGAGCTGTCAGTACCTGCAAGTACCTCTGTCTTTTCATTACTTACAGCAGGAGGTAACTATAGTAGGAGTATTAACAAAGAAATTCAACTTCTAGACAGTTAAATTAGTACGATGAATCTCTCGATCTATCATACTAATAAGTGACTATGTATTGCTAAAATTCGTTGTTTATCACCCGGTCTAGAAAAAAGGAACACAATCACAGGAAAGTATTTGTGAACATAGCAAGAAAAAAATCGCCACCACACCTAACTCCCTCCAGCACCTCACTAGAAAAGATTAAATGTGGATGCAGAAGTAAACTTCTGCCATTTTCTTCACAACTGTATTGCAAGCTTACTGACAGCTCTACATAATCACAGAGGGTATTTTACACGTGCTCAGATCTCCATTCTCATCAGTGCTCACTACTGCAAAATAATATAGACTGTAACAGCAGAGATGGAAGAGCCCAGTAGAAGCTTTCCCAGTTCCCATCCACACCATCTCATTTCTGAGTCACATCACTCCTACACTAGCAACCCACCCTAAGCCAGTTCCTTTTGGCTAGAGTCACAGCTCCAATCTCCTGTTTACCACCATATCTATATGCTTTGATTCCACAGAGTATAAAATGTCAGAAGCTTCCTGGATCACACTCGATAGCTGGGACTCTGTATTTTCTCTAAGCCCATATTCTGCACGTTTACTAGTGAAGTGGTGCTTCCAAATGGCATGTACAAGCTTATCATTTGAGGTGTTCCAGACCTCACAAGAAGCTGGCAGGACTCCTCTGCACACTTCCCCAAACCAGCTAGAAAGAATTTGCCCATGTAATCAGAAAACAAAGATCAGCCTTTCAGGACAAAAATTTAAATTGCACTGAAAACATAGTTTCCAAAAGCCCTATTTCCAAAGCATCTAGAATTTCATGGCCATATCCCTACATCTAGTCAGTGCTTCCAAACAGTCCTGAGCATAATCCAAACAGCTTCAGTCATCAAGGTCATCCCAAATTTGTAACTTCTGCTTCCAAGTCATTGAACACTGTTTTGCCATTACCATTAAATTAGCTGTATTTGGCAGTGTTCTCTGTAAATACGATTTCACAACAGACTACACCACTCAGTGGTTTGGGGCATGTGACTGGCTAAGCACGCATAGAAGAAACAATAGAAGCCACAACCAGGGAGCTGTTTGGTAGTGAATAAGCTGATGATGAAAGGACAAGAACTATGTTCCTGTATGTATTCTAACCTAAATAGTTTGCTATGCCACACTCCTTGCTGCTGGGAATAAGGAATGCATGAACTCCATCACCCAAAGCAACCGAACAGCTTCCCAGGGGATAAACATGATTTATGTATCAAGCTCTTTAAGACCTGAAGTCATGGAAAAAAAAAAAAAAAAAAAAAAAAAAAAAAGTATTCAGCTTCACTCCTTTAATCTGGTGGCCTTTAAAAAGTTAACTTCAAGCAAAGAATTCCTAAAAGCCCAAACACAAAATTTCAGAAAGATTACTACATGCTACGACTCCTACCTAACTTTACCAAGATGTTTGTTTTCTATCTCCCGCCTCTGCCATCTGCTGGCCCTGCCCCCAGCTATGTAATCACACCTCCTCTGCACAAACATGCACGGAACAAATCTGAGACACCTTAGCATTCCAAGGCTGCAAAACAACTTCCCTACAGCTACTGAAAATGTTTCTGTCAGAGAATTCCAGTTTGGGGTTTTACTTTGCCTTCTCTTCCTGCTCTAACAGGAGAGAACTTTCTGCCTTAGACTTCATTACCCCAAAACACCTTGTAATAGGATTCACTAGAGTTTAGGTAGTAAACAGGTGAACTACTGTGGTTTAAATAGCTGCCTGGCATAATACAGTGATGTAAAAATGCTACCTTGTGATGACTGCAGTAATTATAAATACTGCAACATCATGAAGTTCTAAATAAAAAGCAAAACCAGAAGAGTTTAACATATAGTGACACATGTCATTAGAAACTATTTTTGAATGAAGGACTGCTGAAACCCTACATTTAATTAGCTGCCTGCAGTGATCCAAAAGATCAACACGATGGAAAAGGCATTATGAAAGAGGTGGAAGGACTAGCACGGTAGAAAGATGCCCTAAAGGAAGAAAAGTAGATCACTCGCTCATATCAGAAGATTCTAGGCTCATAGGGAAAAGCTCCCACCAAGGAGGGATCTCCAGAAAGAGATCCTTCCTCAGTGGCAGTCAGCCCTTGAATGAGGCCTAAGAACAGTGGAGCCTGGCTCCAATTGTCTTCACCTGTGCTCCCAGGGTTGACTGGGTCTTTTCCCCAGGTGCTCAATCAGTGGTTCCGGCCATGACTCAACAGTTCCCAGACGGTGCCTCACTACAGCTTTCACAGAATACTCATAATCCAAATAAATCTACATTTAAAAGGTAAGAATAAAGTAAGAGTAAAGTAAGAGTAAGCCTGGAATTACGTTCTGACAAGAGGGATTCTGAGAGGGGGTTTTATCAACCCACAATTACAAACAAGACATAAAATGCTGAACTCACAGCCAAGATATCACTCTCATGCTAGCATGTACAAGAGATCTCACTGAACAGCAAAGGTGAAGAGGAGCTGCACTGCTCCCAGAGAGTTATGTGATGTCTGTGCAGCCCAGAGCTCCAACCAACAGCATTCTGTTCAACAGTAATTCAGAGGCCAGCTGAGGTCCAGGGCATCTGCTCAGGCCTTCTACCTTCATCTCATGCTTGGTAATCACCATGGGGAAAAGCAATGGCCTCCTTTAACTGCTCTCACATTAAATGTGAGTCAGCAGTGCACCGTGGCAGCCAGAAGGCCCACCACTGCCACTGGGCAAGGGAATGGGTTGTCCTGCTCTAGTCAACTACCTGTCAAGAATGAGGGTCCAACAGCATAGACAGGGAGCACAGGCAGCCTCTGGCCCAAAGGCACCATAACTCAGGATACTTCCTCTCCCTGTGTTCCATCCTTTCCAGCTTGTTGGGGTAGCTTTGGATTGATTTCATGAGAAACCAACAGCAAACTCCAATACAGTTGCTGGCTTTGTGCTTTTTCTTCCTGCCACCAAGTGACTATGAGAAATTCGTCCTGTCACACAAACAAATGTTAGACTCCATGACTGGCTAAGAAAACTTTCTCAATCACACCCACAGGATGCGTACTGCACAAAAGCTGAAGCAACATTTGCTTTCTGGGAACATGTTTGACTGAACTTGTCATTACACTCAGAACTCAAGGCCTGAAGCTAGACGGTGAAAATTTACAAAGTGCTTGAGAGCATTCAACAATGGGGCAGTGCAGTCCCCAGCTTTTTAGTCTCCGAAACTAGCCCTGAAAATTATTATTGCAGCTCAGGAGTGCATGTCTAGAAAATAGGATATAGAACAATATTTAACCACAGGAGTATCTTTTAATTGGTCCATGCTATTCATATAAAAAAATTCAAGTAGTTATCTAGAAAAGAGAATCAGAAGTGGTAACTAAACAATTTCAAAGAGCAGTAATTCAGTTTCCACAGTGAATAAACTGTTTACTATGAGGTTGAAAACAAGATATTTCATTTTCAACAGCACAATGACATTTTGGCTTTTGGCACAACGTCACAATCTGAAAATAAACTAAGGAAATAAACAAATCAGTACAAAAAGAGCACATCAGCAAAAGAGAAAATATATTTTTTATAAGTAATTAAGCACTAGGCTAAGAATTATACATGCATTTAGGGATGAACCATTCTGAGAACACTTGAACTTCCTAAGCATAATGATGTTTAAAAAGGGACGCCAAGGTGCACACCAAGGACATTACAATAACAACAGTAATTTTGAATGAAGTATTAAACTAAGTTACTGGGGGTAAGACTATAACAGCCTGAGACATTTATTTCTGTGGGAGATTATACTGCAGACCCCTGTCTATTGCACGACTTTCTCTGCAACATTTGGTGAGAGCCCTTGACAGAGGCAGGATACTAAAAGGCTTTCCTGTGCTCTTACACACGGTAATAAAAGTTAGTTATCAACTGATCTATGCTGCACACTTCTCATAAATCTGCCCTGCAGTTCCCCAAAGAGTGTCTTCTCACAGTCACAGGAAATCAGCTGTGTTTGGGGCAGAAGCTAGATGAAGAAAACATTTCAAAATAATAAACACAGTAGGTTTGAGACACTGAATTTCACTGTTTTCCACTCTGCCTCCTGCCTGCTGAGATCAGTTTGGAGAACACACTGCCATTTAGTCACCAGAAGCATAGAAGCTCCATGCCTGCTCCAACAAATTGTTCTGCTTCGCAGAGCTGGTTCACAGTTTGAAGCCAAAGCTATCCAAATGTGGACGGCCTAGAAATTCTGGAATAGCTGCATCTGCTCAACACAGTGTAACTTCAAGTCCTTGCTGCTGAATGCACACAATCTATGCATAATTTAATGCCAGCCATGTGTACAGTCCTACTAGAGCACCAAGTGAGAAGTCAGTACAGCAGAAATGCTACGAGTGACATCTAGAGAAAACAAAGAGGGCCTCTATTTTAAAGTTTTACCACAAAACCACAATGACTAGCCCCAGTTTTTGATGTGAGCAGTCCAAGAATTGCCCATTGTAATTCACCATCCTAAGCATGAGTTGCTGGTGTCCCAACAGGTAGTCTAAACTTCAGCACATATAAAGTTCACTAGACGCCAAGATTGTGGATTGTCTAGTTGGCTACATATAATCACAGAATGAAAAAAAAAAAAAAACAGAGCAACAAATGTTGTTTTGCTGTCTTATTGCTAACCATATGGACATTTTCCCTACCACAGCTCTGAAGTAGGACAGGTACCAGAGATAGCTGCAGTGAGTGGGCTGTACTCCACATATTTCATCATTCTGCTTCCAAATCTCGTTGCTTTAACAGCTATCTCTAGAGCAAAATGATTCCCATGATTGTGGGATAAAAATGCCCTCTACTATTACAGTTTCATATCCTCTCTTATACTGCATATAGTACACTGAAATGGAATCTCCAATTTACCTAAGTGATCTCCTTCCATCTGATACTTGATCTTCTTAACTGAGATTATTATAATTTAACCCATATTGATTTAATTGTAACCTCCCTGGGTTACCTTGCCCAACTGAGCTGTTCTTAAATTGCTCAATTCATTGAATGTTTCATTCCTAATTGATTGCCTGTCTGATTTATCCACATATTTGTACACAAATTTCCTAACCACAGTCCTTCTTTCTCTGTTATATTGCTTCACATAAGTGTTTCTTGACTTTATTATGGTTTTATTGTTTCTTCTTCTTCATGCTCCCACTACTACAATCTACTTGCCTCCATTGCAATAAACCCTGCCAACCTTCCTTCTCCCCACCAACCTCCCAGGGACCCTCCATATTACTACCCTACAATAACCATCACCAACTCCCCCCTCCAAGCACGTGTATTTTCTTCTGTTCTAGAGTACCCCATCCCACAATTTCTCATGCTCATTTGACAAAAGGGTTCTGACATGATTTCTACCAGAAAAATAGGTTTTCACCAAGAATAAGAATATTATGTAGAAAAACAACCTGTCCCTGAGAACAGTCAGCAACCAGGACAAGACTAAAAGAGGAACAGGAGAAGGAATATTGTATGCGCTTTCTCTTAGGAAAAAGCACATTCTTATCCTTGAGACTAAGTCAGTTTGTCTGTTGCCTGCTCAATACCTCACTATGGTTTATGGTTTATGGTTTGGTCTGAGCTGAGCTTGTGCTAGGGAAGTCTATCGGGACAAGGATGGAAGTCTGGTAGCTATGGGGAGCTTCCTGTCCTTGACCACAGAGACAGGGCTGTTCCCTACTAAGCAGGGCTGGGCCCACCAGGTTTAACATTTCAGAAACCAGAGAGGCAGTGCTCAAGCAGCCACTGAGGAATTTTGAGGGCACCTGAGAGATGAGTATGTATTTCAAAAAGGCATCACTGACATACCTGTCCATCTCACAGACTGTGGAATTTGTTGGTTAACTTCAGCAACACTTGAAAGATGAGGAGGGGAAGTATCAGAGAATTAATATCTTACCAGCTTTGTGAAAATTTGGGTAGAAGGAAAACCCAAACACACGAGCCCCATGCACCCTGCCTGAGAGCAGCTGGCGGCTCAGCCAGCACCGTGACAGTCACCTCACAGGGGACAATGGAGCTGAGGGAACTGGGACACAGGTTGACCCTAATTAGTGATGCTATTTATAGAAGAACTTACTCTTCGAAATGGCTGAGGTAGTTTTGGAGCTGGTCCAAAGAATTAAGGTAAGCAGCTTCAAAAACACTGGGGCACAAGTTATGCAGTCATGCTTGAGCTGGTAACACCTAGGATGTCACTTGTGAGTAAGCTCACAAGCAACTTCACAGCAACCCAGCATCCAGGCAAGCAGGAACATGAGGGCCTAGAGAGAGAAGGAAAGCAAGAAACCCCAAGGACAGCCACATGTCTGCAGGTCTGTCACTGCTCCTTTCTCTTCTGAGACTGAGAGGGTCTGGATACCATCCACAGAACAGCAATGGATGCCTCTACCAAAGAGATGCCAAAAAAAGAAACAGCTAAGAGCTTAGAGGAGGTCTGCTAACTAGAGGGGTATTACAGTAATGCTGGATATGGAGAACAACTCTGAATACTCTTCATGAACTGATTCAGTTTAATAGAGATGGATGAGTGGACCAATATAGGTCTGCTATCAAGACACATATCATCATACAAACTTGGATACAAAGAAGGGGATTTTGGTAGCACTCTTTTGAGGAGAAGGGTTTACCAGCTTCCTCGTGGGAAGCATACAAAATATTTTTCACCATGAATCAATTTTTAAGGATTTTACAGAAGAATGCCCAAGTAACTGACACATATATACTATATATAAAATATGCATATATATAAAATATGCGCATATATAAAATGCATAAAGCAAACTGCTTTTGTACTTCTTGAATAACTTTCTATTTATCATTTTTTCAGTATCAATATGTAAAATACGCTGCTAGACAAAGTAAGCAAAAATCCTAAGCAAACCTTCAAGCAATTAATGCAAAAAAGCTTGCTAAATATGAAGATAGAAGTAAAAATTCATTAAATAAATCACTCAGCCTACTCAATCCTTCAACTAGGCATCTTAAGATAAGAATACTGCCTGAAAGTTGGTTTCAGAATACTTTTAAATCACTTTTATGTGCTTGATGCCTAGTCCAGAGCCAGCACATTTCAGGAGATTTTCCTCCCTGATACACTCAACCCATTTGCTTTAGAACCAAACACGGTGATAATGAAATGACAAAGCCTAGCTATTTATTCATTAGATTTGTTGAAAGCTAATTTGTTCTTAGTAGTTATCAAACTGTGTAAGAAATATCTGTGGAATGAAGGACTTTTCATGAGTGGAAGCAACTTATTTTTCAGGCTTTTTAGGATTTCTTTTTTAATTCCTCTAAGGCTAAGTAAATTATTGATCTTAAATTAAAAGGAGTGAGTCTCACAGAACACACTGCACAGACACACAAGACAACTGAAACCAGATGATTAAGTCACATTCAGGAAAGAGCTTATTAAGATCTGTAGTGCTGAGCAAGTTCATACCCACTTGGCTGGCCCCCAGTTTCAAATGAAAGCTCATTACAGACTGGCTCCACACAGAAGACAGCCTTCATCCCACTAAAAACTCCACCAGACCACTCACCCCAGTGCCAGGAGAGTAACTTTGCCTTTCTCAATGATGTAGATCTAAACTTAAAAAATCAGCTGAAGTTATAACTACTTAGGGTAGCCAATACTTTCTTCCACAGATGAAGTGGGGGAAGAACAACAGACTCTCAGTACAAGATTTTCATCAGCCATGGTCTGTTTGACAAGTGGAGCACAAAACAGATTTTTTTAAACAAAATGAGAAACTATATTTGCTTAGCAAAGACCCAACACAAAAATAAACATGTTATCACACGCTGGACCAATTAGCATTTACTGAACTACATAAGATAAGTGTTTTCACTTGTTCTGTTGTCTAAACAGTACTATCAAAACATATGATTTCTCTAATGATAGGTTTACTTCTTTGTTGCTGTTACCATTTTTGGATCAGCTAGCTCAAGTTCTACACTTCGCAACATTCCCTTCTGGACATGCTCAAACATTTAAAGGCAATGACTGGAGTGGGATAGAAAGAATAAATATATTATGTGCATTTTTATTATTTCATCTAACGGGGCATATTAAATCCTGGAGATGCTCAGCATTTGTCCATAAGGCTCAGCAAGTGTGTTTGTGCTAGATGTTTGCTAGGTGCCAAGACAAAATTTTCAATTAATAGCACACCCTATAAAGGAATGCCCAGATGGGTTTTGTTTCTCCTTTTCACTTTACTGTTGCAACTTCCTCAGTTTAAAAAAAAAAAAAAAAAAAAAAAAAAAAAAAAAAAAGAAGCATCTAATTATAGGTTGGTATGTAATTCTCACTGTAACAATCCCTACCATTTAGAAGTCATGAGTCAGGCCCCCAGAATTATGATTAAGGCACAGAAATTAGGCATTTGCAAAACAACTACCCACAATGGATTTCAATTTGCCTTTTAGCATATAAGCCCCCATTCATGCTTTCAAAGCTCTCCACTTCAGCTAAGGCCTAAAAAACTCCTTATTCATTTTCATTTCATGAAGTGAAGTCTGTCATAGATTCACTAGGTTGCAGGAGCTAGCACACCTGTTTAAAGAATAGGCAACAGCAGTCTTTGCAGAATTCCAAAAGTCATACCAACTGCAAGCATACATTGCTCAGCATCTGTTCCTGCTTTGTTCTAGGAGTCAAGCAACAATTACCAAGCCAGGTGAAATCTTGCAGATGGACACCCTGGGACTGCAGAGCCTCAGATCCAAAGCCAGAAAAAAAAGTCAAAGACCTGGTCCTGGCAAAAGGTCTCATAAAACTCTTGGCCAGAGACCCCCAGAGTAATGATTTTAAACTCCTCTCCGCTTAACCGAGGAATGGCTGTGACTAATAGATACATTTTCTCAAAACTTACAGCTGAGCTACCTGGCTTCCAGGTAACTTCTGAAAGGCAGGGAAGGCATATGCAAGCAGACATATGTAGAGGGGTATGTAAAGTTTCTCCTGCCAACAGTATTTCTTCATTAGTATTATAAAAATTATGGAGGCCTAGTAAAAAGCAAATTATAAAAATAAAATTAGCATATATTTCTTTCAAAGGTATTCTTCTCACTTCTTTGTGTCACATGGCCTACAACCAGCTCTTCAAGCATGGACCAGGATGTTTCCATGCAGCTCAGATCCCTCTGCAGAGATTTTTCCTTCACTACTAGAACAGCATTTTTCCCCTCTCTTGCCTGCTCAAAAGACAGCTTAAATCTCACTGAAGATTCTCTCTTTGTCTCCCTTTAAAATTTTGTTTCTCCCCACTTGGAGCAAACATTTGGAAATACTTTGGGAAGACTTAACCCACGTCAGGCAGCAGTATGCATCAAATGATATAATGCAGAAACATCCTCTGTGCTTCAGAAATGCATCAGCTCACTGCTTCCTAACATTTCAACTTATTGGGGAAAACAAAACTGTAAGTTAGTACCTGAGGACAGGGATTAATTTAATTTCACAAGTGAATGCTGTAGGTTGAATAAAGAGCTATTCCAATCCCTTTTAAACACATCAATGCTTCAGTGGAAGTCCTGGAAAGACGACAAAAGTTTATGGAAAAGCATTCAGCGTTTTCCCAGTACTAAGCTGGTACTGGCAGGTGATGCTGTGAGTAGCAAGAAGGATCACTACTCTACCAAACCCCCAGCACGGGTACTTGGATTGCTCTTCCAGAGGACTTGTGGAAGACGTGTCACCAGCAAACAGCCCAGCTATTTCTTTGCATGAAAAATGGACTAATGGGTGGGAAATCTACTCCATTAACCAAAATTCCTAATGCACACAACTGGGATAAATCTCACTATATGTGTTCTCAGGCTGAAAATCCTTCAGAGTATAGAGTATAGAACTTCTCTCTGCAAACTTATGGCACAGTATAAGCAAGAATTTTAGTAGAGAATGCCAGTTATTCCTAGAACTACCCACGGATTTCAGCTGTGACCAGGACCTGAAGTTCAGTTACAAGATACAGCCTTATAACAAAGGCAACGCTTCCTTAAATTCCATTGTAAATCTGTTTCCTTACCTGTATAAGAAAGAGTATGCGGGGAAACAGAATCGGGTCTCCCCTGACAATCAAAAATAGAGATTTAAAGACAGCTGAGTAACTTGAGATTCTTCATCCCATTTCCCATTAAGCCTCACTCTTACTGACTTTCACTGAGAGAGGCAGGCATCAGTGAGCCTTGGATTCAGAATCACCCCCTGATTGCATATTTGAATACTTTTTGGACTGCTCTCAAGTCTAGTGGCACGTCTGAGCATTACCTATATCAGTAGATACCTCATCGCCCTGCACTGGGATATACGATAACACAACACTGACAGTACAAGTAGAGCAACGAATACAACAGAAACTCTAAATATTGTGGCAGATGCAATAGCATTACCAGAGCTAAAATTTGGCCAAGGCAGCACACAGGAAAACATTAAAATCCCTTCACTTGAAAAAAATTACGTTTCATTTGTTTGTCTTTCATCTTCAACAGGAAATACAAAGCAGTTACTCCCCAGTTACGAGGATGGCTGCCCTACACATTCCAAAAATAGGCAGGGTGACTTTTGCTACCAAAAAAAAAACCCAAGTAAAAAAATCTCTAACCCACGAAATTCAGGAGGGCCTTTTCCAGATTGATGAAATAGAAAGAGAAGTAAAAATAGTTCAATCTGTTGACTTAAACAGTTAAAGCAACAGATACAGCTTATAACAGAATCTCTGAGCTTCTGAAATAATTACTCTTAAAATACATTGATGCCAACATCCACTCCACCCTTTATCTAATCGGCCTGGGTTGTAAGACCCCAGAGAGGAATTGTCCATGGTTTTCTATACGCAAAAATTGGGACAAAATGAAACTCTAAGCTCTACTGAGGTTTACAAATACTATGTAACATGGATTAATGTGCTTCAGTAGGAATTTAACTGCACGTAGCTATGTTTAAATGATTACACAATAACGTGTAACAATTAAGAGCGATTTCCTTGCACTTGGGGAACCCTATTTAGCATACAGAAGAAGAAGAAAACATACAGAAAGGTTTAAAATTAAGTATTTTTAATGCTCAGAAAACTGGAACGACAGAAGATTGCAGTCCAAATAGCTTCTTCAACTCAGTGAGGTTCATCCTCACCATGGGAAGATAAATTCTGAAGGGAGACAGGTAATTCATTTTCCATGCATTTACCTAGTGGGAACTAGTCTCAAAAATAGGTCTTTTTATCTATGTCATTGAAAACACATCAAATGTGCTGTTTGCTTCACTGCTGTGAAGATGAAAATTACTAGCACGGCAATAAATCATAAGTTACTGTATTGTATGGATTATTCACTGCCTATTACATCCACTACAAGGTAGAAAAAGAGAAAATACAGATGTGCAACTACATAAGCCCAGTACTACCTGCATATGCACACAGCAGACATTCGGGTCCTTAGCCAGGTAGCCTAAATTCCAGCAAATTGCTGTTCCTCCTGTTCCCCGGTGTCTGGCTCTGGGCCTTCGGATGCTCCCAGCTAATAGGAAAGGAGTTCTGGAATTGGCTACACTCTCCCAGAAATACTGGCAACGCTGGTGTCTTCACAAATTTCAAGGAAAGCAGCAATTCTAAGCTCTCCAAGAGCAGGTATTAGAAATAGGGGTCTCAAGTGCACATTTCCTGAGGGAGGCATAAGCAAATTCTGTAAGAAAAGCCTATTTAGGGGCAAGGAAGGATATCGTGATCAGGAGAAGACTCAGGAAGCAACTCAGGAATCCTGAAGTCAATTCCTGTCTTGCTACCACAGCCCTAATCTGCAAAGACTCCTTGAACTAACACAGATAACTAATTCTTATCGTTTTCATGAAATTTAGGTATCTGAAGACATTTAAGACCTTGAAGGTATGGACCCAGACCTCCACACAGCTTGCTTTCTTCACCACAGCCTCCAAATAATAAAATGGGATAAGAACACCACTTTGTTCTCACCTTTAACCAGCTCTTCAAATTGTAGCTCTCTGCCAGAACAATTTCCCATCTCAGATGGAGATGCTAAGAAACTACAAGTTACAAATACCCAACTGTCACCAAATGTAGCAAGTATAATGGAGGAAAAAAGAAAGTCATTCAAAATGTTAGTAAGATAAAAATACAGACGTGCAGTAGTGACACCTACTCCGGAAAGCAAAATGAGCTGGATTTGGCAACTACCAAAGCACAACATTTGAACGTATCTGATAGTTTTAGGATTGGGCTTCACAAGCCACAGAGGCAAAAGTAAACTTAATCCAGCAGTTCCCAGCTCTGATCTTAAAGCCATTCTGCCCCTGTCTCAGTGAAATAGGACGGAATAATTTAGTACCCTATAAAGCTGTTTAAGCAGGGAAAAAATCTTATCTAGTCAACTTAAGCAGGATGAATTTTCATCTCAGATTTGCCTTGAATTATCCTGGCAAGGATCACACCTCTTACATAATGTGCAGTGCCTCCATCAAAAGAGAAGGAAAAGAAGCCAGCCAAACTAAGGAAACTCCTGCTGACCTGGCAATAGCATTCATCTCACTCAGATTGAGAGGTGACCTGGAATTCCAGCTCTGCATTAATGTGATCTCAAACAAAAATTATTTGTACAAGAGGATGCTCTTCAGTGTTTGTTGTGGTTATATCTGAGGTACAGGTATTAACAGCTGACAGAGACCACAGTAGGAAGACCCACCCAGCACCGCACATTATTTTTGCATGGCAGCTGAAAGCTAATCATAGAAAAGCTTTCTCACAGTCTGTCCACACCTACACAGCCTAAGAGCTATGACAGCACTGGAGTCCATCAAGCCTGGATATTCTATCTGGACATTCAGCCTCTGCTTTGTGATTTCAGGCCAGTAGCTTCACTTTTCTGCTCCTGGAAAATGGACAACAGGCCAAACCTGAGGAAAACAGAGCAGAGAAACCATCCGCCAAGATAAGCATGATGAGTGTGAATCTGAGGACAGAGGTGACAGCACTGGGGAGCAGACCCAAATTGCAGCAGTTGCACTGGACTAGAGGCAGGTCACAAACAGTGAGTTCACAGGAAATATCTGCCACCAGCTCTGCCAAGCCCCCCTAGAATAAAGCCTGGGCAACCTTCCAGCATCGCTCAAAGCTGCTGTAGCAAAAGCAAAAACAAAGTGAATCTCAAGCGCAGCCTTTCCATTGCCCTCATCATGAGATTGTCCCATCTCCTCTTCCTGAGGAGCCTTCAACCTCTCACTCAGTCTCTAATTGCCACCCAAACCTTTAGGTTAATGCAGTGGGAGCCCATTCAAGAGTCATAGAATGGATTGGAGGGAACCTTAAAGCCCATCTAGTCCCAATTCCCCTGCCGTGGGCAGGGCTGCCACCCACCAGATCAGGCTGCCCAGGACCCCTTCCCCGCTGGCCTTGAGCACCTCCAGGAATAGGGGCATACACAGTTTCTCTGGGCAGCCTGTTCAGTGCCTCACCATCCTCACTGTGAATATTTTCTTCCTAAAAGTCTAATATAAATCTAACCTGTTTTAGTTTAAAGCCACTTCTCCTTGTTCTATCACTACACTCCCTGATAAAGTCCCTTCCCATCCTTCCTGTAGGTCCCTTTTATGTACTGGAAGGCCACAATGAGGTCTCCCAAGAGCTTTCTACTCTCCAGGCTAAACAAGCCCAGCTCCCTCAGCCTGTCTTCATAGGAGACCACGAGGTTCTCTGCACAAGCTTGCTGAGTGTCCAAAGGAGTCCACCCTGGCCAAGAAATTAAGAAATGTCAGAAACACACAGAGCACTTGGGATGTATGGTTGTATATAGCTCATAAAGCAGATGGAAGGATTCAGCTCTGTCTTTAATCAACTGCAATAATTTTAAATAAAATAATCCTAAAGGTATTCTTACACATCACTTACTTCACTAATAACAAACAGCAATTAACAAAATTCTTGCCTAAATAATTTGAACAGCACTAAGCCCTTAAAAAAACTAAGTGATTTGCAAAACAATTAGGGTGCAATAATGTTAAATGCCTCAGAGGATGACCAGCCATTTTTCCGTAGGTAAATTAGACACATTAAACATTTGTGACTCTAATGACAGTCTCACTCTTATTCTGATGATTGTGTAGTGAGCAACTTGAGATCAAGCAGTTTACCATCCTACTGAGGCATTGTTATTCAGCACTGGTCAGAGATGAGATGTTTCCACAGCAGAGTTTGACAGTCCTCAGCTAGTATCGTCTCGAAACTTAAAGGATGTTAATAGCAGTATTTTGCTATGAGGTTGTGCTTAACTTCGCATGCCCAGAACCTGAAGGCTCCACAGAAAGCTATGTTCAGCTGAAGAAAGGATTTGGACGAAGGGCTTTTCATAAATAACCTCATCTGTAACTTCAGACTTTCCAGGATCTGTCCCTCCCTCCATCTGAGATCCTAGGCAACTGCTACACAGACACCCACCGTGCTGATGGCAGCGGGACCCGGCACGCAAACGTCACGCGAAGATTACTCACGAAATCATGCATACGAATTCAGGGCTGAGAGCATGCTTTAAACAGATTCATGCTTAATCCAAAGGCTGAATCCTGCTCATCTTGTTACTCTCACAGCCCGCCCTTATTCACAAGTGCAGGATGGCAACACATACTGCAAGTGAAGGACTGAGTCTGAGAAACCCATGGCTGTTTACACAGGTGCTTGTATTTGGAAAACAATTCTGCTAGTCTATATTCAAACACAAAACCTGCAAAACCCAGTTTAAATTATCCTGCAAGCACCAGGACAGAATGGATACTTGCATAAATGAGAATGTACATTGGTCAATTGTATATAGGGTTTCTGCTTTTACAGGCAGGAGGTGGAAGGAGCCACCATGCAGATTAAGAAGCTGCTGCTACTTAGCTGCCAGGCTTCAACCCAGATTACCATGGGAGCTTTCTCTGACCTTGCTGAGCTGCTCACTGAAGCTCTCTTTCTCCAGGTACAGAACGCAAAGGGAATTGATACAAGTTGTGGCATGATAAATCCCTTAATGGATAACCTTGTAGTTTGCTTAGATAATGGGAAGGATCTGTGTCTTTGTATTGAATAGGTAAGGGAGGTTCCACACAACTTTGTACTGAATATGTATGTACCTCTGGGAAGGCCTCTGAATGTATAGAAGCTGAAGACCTTTTTGTGCAAGACATACGTGATAGGAGGAGCACATCCCCCACACATCCAGCCCTGATAATAAAGAATGCCTGCAGTCTAACACTCCAACATCAGTCTTAGAGAGTTTCCTGATCGACTGCTTTACGGTAACAGAACACCTCTGCCCAGTTTTGAGAAACACGTTAATATCAAGTCAACTGCTTGGGTACCACAAGCTACTTCGATAGGAGACAAGTGAGAGAAATGCAGAGCTGTCAGCTGTTTTCTTGGTAGCAAGAACCTGGATATTCGAGCACCTGTATTCTATTATTATACAATATGGTAATATACAAAGAAAAACATGCAAACACTGTATTCTACAAAACAGTAATGTGAGAACTTGCAGTTACTCAAAGATTTTTAACAGATTTGATCTCCAAAACTGTTTCAGAACCAGAACATGTGCAGGAGGACTGGGAAGAAGAGCAATCCATCCAATATTAGGCTATTATGGCAGGCAGTATTGATTTGAGATCCACACACAGGATCTCTTCCCCAGTTAAAACAGAAGCTCATATTCACAGACAGTTTCCAGCAGAAACTGAAACGTGGAGCTCTTAGAAAAAAAGAATGGTAGCAAAGAAAGTGTCATTCCTTCTGCTGGTTGCTTCACAATATAGACCAGTTTACCTCATACGGACTTTGATTTCATAGCTTTCTACTGATTCTGAGACAAGCAAATCTATGCAGTAAAAATACAGAGTTCTATGTCACTATTATTTGACTACTTTGGTTTATTCACTACACGTATCTCCACTGAAAATTAAAAAAAAAAAAAAGTATTTCTTGAATCAAAATGATTTAGGTGTCCTTTTGTTTAGCATTGCAGCAACCGATCAAGAGGCAGAGACAAGAAATAACAGATCATTTTACCACAAGATACTCTCTTCAATAACCATGTTTGAGAAAGCCACTGTGCTTAAGCACTGGAAAAACATATAGGGAAGGGGAATGGTTGAGGAACCACATTGAGTTTGTTTCTAAACCATGTGGCTGAAACTGTCTTAAAATTATTTTTTAACTGAAGTTGCAGCAGAAGTTTCAGACTTCAAAGCAACACTTGGTTTATAAACATGAAAAATCAAGCTCTTTCCTACATCACCTACCAGGGATATTAAAAAAAAAAAAAAAATTGCATTCATCTGACCCAAAAATGTGAATCCGTGGCGTAACAGGATTTGGTCGAATTAATATCTGAGAAGACTAACATGGTTTCCTCCTGGTTTGTATCCAGTGCTTTAGGACAAGGAGCTGTTAGCTCTGTGTTAGAGGGAGGGCTTCTCTCAGGCCTACCCAACGAGATGGCACTACCACAAACCCACTGTCACCTCTCACTGCTTTCCTTTCCAGCTCCTAGGCTCAAGCGTGTGTTTTCGGAAACCTGCAAAGTTTGCTGTACCAGCGGACGAGATGCTAAGTGATCGCACGCCGGCTCCAGTTCACGACCAACAAACAAAAGCTGAGTTGCATTCACAACGTACAGCAGGGCATCCAAAAAAAAAAGACATTCTGGCAGCTACTGAAGAAAGAGAGCCTTGCTGCGGGCAGTCTGATCACCGCTCACATGCGCTGCTTAGAGGACAGAGAGAAGATCCAGCTTCCCCCCGGAAAGGGAGATCTGTCCGCACCCTCGCAGACACAGCTTTCGGGGAGCACACACCCTCCCCCGCACGCCCCTTCAGGCGGTCTCACCCCAGAGCCCCCCGCCCCGGAGCCCGCCTCCCGCAGCCCCCATCCGCGCAGGGCAAGGACGAGCCACCCCGAAAAGTTTTGCCGTGAGCGGGGGCCCGGCCCGGCCCTCGCCCCGCGGGGTCTCACAACAAAGGGCCGGGGATGGAGACGCGAGCGTGGGGCTGCGCGCACCGCTCTCTCCCCCCCACCCCGTCGCCCGTCCCCGCGTGCCCTTGGGCCGCTACCTGAAGACGGCGACCGCAGTGTGGTTCCTCCTCCACGCCTTGCCCTGCTGCAGCAGCACCCCCTGCACGATCTCCTTCTCGTCGGGCAGCCGGTACACGGGGAAGATGTAGAGCCAGCAGAGGACGAAGACGCCGAGGGCGCTGGCCCCCACGGGCAGGCGGGTGCGCGGCCACTTCCACGCCAGCCCCGCCATCCTCCTCCCGCAGCGCTGCCGCGGCGCCGGGCTGCGCTCCCGC